>NC_143399.1:75128196-75341443 GCF_052110815.1 Crocodylus siamensis
GACCTTTAACTACATGAAGCTGCCACACTATTTGAGATGTGTAAATCTGCTAATGTGAAGTACCCAGTCTGTTTCATTACTGTAGTCTTTATGCAAAACCAAGGCCTCTTGAATTCAAGAAAATTCTATTTATAAAGAGCTTCTCTTTTCATTGTGATTTACTATGCAACATAATAACACTGGACCCAAAATGATATAAGCACAGAATACTTGTACCAACTAGCCAAGACCTTGCTTTACACAGTCAAAAGTATAACAAAAGGGGCTTATTCATCATAATATATGCTTAAACACTGACACCATTAATGCCACTATTTGCATTTCTACAGTTCCTCTAGTGTATTAGAAGCTTTATATCCATTCACGAAACATGATTACAATACTCCTCTGTGGAAAGTATTATCTTATCTGTCTTACAGATGGCTAAACTGTTTTTCATGAAAGGATAACAATTATCTCCTGAATCTAAGATGTTCTAAAATGAAATGTGTAAGAAGCACGTGCTCATGAAACATTCCCTGAAACAAGAAACATTTTCCCAACCTAACTGCTTCTTTACTGAGTCTCTGAGACTTTGTGAGTGTCTTTCATTGTATGTTATGTGAGTTCCCTTAGTAAAGCATCACTGGGCTTTGCATCTTTAGCCAAACAATATTGATGCCTGTTTTGATGACAAATTAATTAATTCCCCCTGGCTGACCCACCCCTGCTATACTGCTCCCCTTCTTTAAGAAGACAATTTTCTTCCTCTAAATAGGTCCTTCCTTTTTAGCTTCTAGGTGTGATATATTTAGCGTACTAAAAGCAGGAGGGAATGTCCGATATGTCCTGCTTCTTACATAGGGGGTGGCTGTAGCAACATTTGTTTCCTTTCCACAAATTTTGCCCCTTAATCTGTATGTGTGAGAGAAACAAATATGTGTATCAGGGGGATCAGACAGTTTAATGTCAGTTGCTTGTTAGCTGAGTTGCCAGTAATGTAGGAGTGGGCAATTATTTTGGCTAGAGGGCTGCTTAACAAGTTTTGGTGAGATGGCAGCCCCACCTCTTCACAGGTGTCTCGCCCTCTGATCGCCATCTTGGAACCACAAGTACTGTCCTTAAGACCAGACCTTTGCTACGGGAAGTCCATCCACCTTGCCCCCTGGAAATACTCCTTTTGGGAAGGGAGGGCTGCCATCTTGGAACCCGAAAAAAACCCAAATCATACACTAAAAGTCAAACACCTACAACATATTTTAATTGTATTACAGAAAATATTTGTCAGGATTTGTACTGGCATACTGTATATAGAAGTGATTGTATAATAACTAAAAAATGAAGTTTTATTCTTGTATATTCTGCATTGGGGGGTGTGGTGTGGTGGGGGTGTGCCTGTGGTGGGGTGTATGTGTGTTTATGCTGGGGGGATGTGAGTATAGGGGATGTGGGGGGTATATGTATCATAGTATCGTGTGTGTATGGTGGAGTGTGGGGGTGTGTGGAGCATTTCTGAAGGGGTGTGGCTGTGTGTGTAAGGAGGCATAGGGTATGTTGGGGTATGCATATATGTGGCAGGGTGTGTGGGAGAAAGGGTGGGAGGTGCTAGCAACCGGTAGTGCATGGCTCTGGCCAGAGCTGTGTGTGGGGGCAAGAAGCACAGTGTGCATGGCTTGCCTCTATCAGAGGTGCTCTGCATGGCATGCCTACAGCTACACTAATCTGCCACCACAGGAAGCCTGAGGCCAGCTGCCTTCCTTGCCCCCTTCTGTGCAGGTCCTGGGACTCTGGTGGAAGTGGAGGGCACCTGCAGGAGATGCAGTACTACAGAAGCTGCAGGCACATTGTGGGAAGCCCCTGCAATAGAGGCTATCCCGAGAAGCCAAAGCGGGACTTACTGACAAAGCAGGAAGATGAGCACGCGGTGCTGCTGGAAAGACCCACGTGGTGTGTCAGCCGTTTTTTTTATGCAAGTGCGCCTGGAAGATGACGTCATTGGGAGCGGCCGGCCGGTGAGGATAAAAGCGGCAGCTGTGGCAGCAGAAGGGGGAGAGGGCTCCATGGAGGAACTGGGACTGGGTCCACCAGCGGGAGGGGTGGAGGGCCCCAGGGCAGAGCAGGTAACAGCTCCACCGGAGAGAGGGATGGAGAGCCCCAGGGAGGGGGCAACAACCGGCTCCACCAGGGAGAAAAGCGGCAGCGACAGCCAGCAGCAGGGCTTCGGATGAGCAGAGACAGACAGCATGGCTGGAGGCTGCTCCTGAAGGAAGAGAAGCAGGAAGAACGGCCAAAGAGGGCCCCTTGGGATATGGACCTGAACACAGCATGACCCACAGATGGAGTGCTGGGGCGGCGGTGCAGGGACTCAGCCACATAAAAGGGGGCGAAGACCTGGGAGAGCACTGAGAGGGTGTAGCTGGGGCGGAGATCGCCACCGAGCCACCGTGACAGGAAGCTTGAAGGGGCACTAGGGAGATTAGGGGCCAGGGACAGCCCGGGAGGACCGAGGGAGGTTTGGATATGATCCTCAGCCTGTAGAAGGACTGTGAAGCTGGTCTTTAAGTTTGTTTGTGGATTTATTTTCCAGTTGAAGGATACCTTAGCAGGGACAGCTGAGGAGGTATTTCATAGAAATAGGGTCGAGGGTGCTCTAGGGAGTCCAAACCTGTGCCGTGACCTGGTACAGGGTCAAATAGGGAGGAGGAAGGAGGGAACGTGGGTCAGGCTGGTCAGTGAGCACCCAGACGAGGATAGGCCAGGTGGAGTGGGAATAGCATCCCACCACCAGGAAATCGGATCCACAGAAGGGAAGGCACTAGAGGTGGTGTGAGGCCAGGGTGCAGGGGTGGCGGAGCGCTGTGACGTGACAGCCGAGGGATCCTGGGCTGCGGAGCACACCACGAACCGACCTTGAAACTGAATGTAACATCAAGTCGTGGCGAGTGAGAACTAAGGTGGGGACTGGGCTGAAAGAGATCTGCTCCAATCCCATAGTAATCCCGAGAGACGAGCGTCATCCCTCTATAGAAGGCAAACCACTCACGGGTGAGAACTTTAACCCGGCGGTCACAGAGGCAGTGGGGCCAAGCCATGCTACTTGCCCTCACATGCTGCTGGGCACCAGCCAGTGCCTGCACCGGGCATAAGTGCCCTAAGCACCCCCACCTGCTGCTGCTGCTGGCAACAGGGGCTATAGGCCATGTGGAGAAGTATATAGGGGATTCACACACACTCCCACCCTCCCTCACACTCACACCCTGCCCACCTGAGCTCTGCAGTCCCACCGCCCTCCTGGGCACAGGCTCTGCACTGCCGCCAGCCCCAACCCCATGCTGCCTGCCCCACCCCCAATGTTTCCCTATCTGCTGCCTAGAGCAAGACAGATATCAGGGAAGCTAAACAGTTCCCCCAGCAGCCGCAGCAGCAGCCCAACCCAGAAGCTGCTGCTGGCTAAGCCAGGGCCCTTCCATATGTGAGGATGGGAGTGAGGTGCAATCGGTTATGTTGGGGGCAGGGTATACATGGGCCTCTCACTCCCACCCTCATGGGCGAAAGGGCTGGGCAGGGTACAATTTGTTGGTGGGCACCCGTAAGCCAGATGAAAGTGCCTGGTGGGCTAGATCCTGCTCACGGGCTGTATTTTGTCTGCCCCTCCAGTAATGCATTCTGAACTTATTAAAGCAGACTAGATTCTTAGCAGGTGTAACACACCTCTGGATTAATCCAGTAAGAATATTTTTCTATTCATCATGATACTGAAATGTGAATCCACCTTTTCAAACGATGAAATTTTGTCACAACAGTTGAACGTTTCACCTGATTTGGAATGTTTTGGGGGCATTCTGCAGTGAAGACAAGGAACATTTCACCAAAGGACAGATCCTGAGGCCAGAGGCCAGATCTTGACTTTACACGAATGCTTTTCAAACAATGCTCTTTTAAAACTGTTCCTGTCACAGCAAAATGATCTTTGAGTGCCACAAAATGTCACAATGTCCATAGATTAATTTTGAGAATTTCTGTTTTCATGAACAAGATGACAGTTTTTAAAAACTAGTTTATGGAATCGAATGCAGAATATACTGTATGGACCACTTACCACAACAACAAAAATATGCAACTTTTAAACACCTGTGATGTTATTTTATTGAGGCATGTCTACATATGCAATTAATGCAAAGCAATAAACTCCAGAATTTATTTCTGGAGTTTATTGCTTCTGGGTGCACCATTTGAACGTGTACCCAGGAACAATAAGCTCTGGAGTTTATTGCCATTTGAACATGTGCCCAGGACTGCAGCATGTTAAGCCAGAAGGAGCAACCCCAGGTGACATGGGATCTTGGGATGTCAGCCTGCCAGCCAGGGCTGCTCCACCTGGCTAAACATGCAGCATGCAGGGGCTGCTGGGGCACAAGGGTGTTTCAGCATAGGGCAAGCCAGGAGGAAGCCCCTGCACTGGAACACCCTTGTGCCCCAGCCACTGGGGTAAAATCTGTGTGTACATTGCTGTGGAGTTTTTTACTCCACAGCAGGATAGTACTTGTATTTGTAAGTGCCATCCTGGTGTAGAGTAAATTAGTTTACTCCAGCCTAACAGGCACTCTTCTGTTTACGCCGAGATGTTTACTGCACAGATAATTAGGCTACTGCACAATAACTACCTTGTGTAGATACGCTTTTGGAGTATTGGTATTGTTACCAGGTCAGAGATTAAAACGATAAAATGCTATGTAAGTGGCCAATTTCAATTTTCATCTCTTTCTTTGTACTTCCTTATTTTATCCTCCGCCTGTTCTTATTTTCCACATTTACTAACCTCCTGTTTTTAGAGGTTATTAAACAAAATTTGGAACCTTCCTGAATATCTCTACTAAATACTGTTTTAAGCAAGGTACTTCTTGCCCAAAGAGCTGCACTGAAATTTTTTCTAATTTAGAACTAAGGGACATGTCCACTTTTGTTACAGTAACTGAATAAAATATTTTATAATCCTGATATATGACATTAACAATCACCTCTAGCCAGAAGTATGTACATAATGACTACTTAAGAATGAATTAATAACGAGACTCATCATATTTTTTTTTTTAACTGCTTGCCTTGATATGATGGATAGGTAGATCAAAGTATAAGGCATATGCTATCTGAGTTCTTAAAGTAGTGACAATACCTGGTTTGGCAAATTGGATAAACCTAGAGCTGATTGGAACGTGGAGTTTCTGTTCAGCAGAAGATTCTGACAGTTCAAAATTTGTTTTAATTTTGAATCAGAGCCAAATACAAAAATTTAAGGTTTTCTTGAGTTGAAATTAAAAAAAAAAAGTGACAACGTTGAATTTTTTTCCAGGTAAAGACTTTGTTTCAAGACTTCTGCAACATAATATAAGATTAAAACACTATATACTTTATTTCATGTAACTCAAATATTGTAACATTGCATAAACACTTAAACGAGATGATAGTCAAAACAACGTGTCAGTATTGACATGTTCTTACAAAACCTTCAATCCATATAAAATAAGGACTCAGCAAATAAAATAGGAAAACATTGATTTTTGATATCTACAATCACTGTTTGAGTAAATAATAGGAATGTGAGGCTGTAAATAAGTCTTAGATCTCTCCAACAAGGGAAGGCAGGTTTCCCCTTCTCTTACCTAGTTTTCTTTTTCAAATGCATGAGTAATGTATCTTGGATATAAAATATAACTGCCAGCAGGAGATCTAGTTCCTTTCCATTTTTACCATCTTTTCTCTGTTTTTTAATAAATCTTATGCTTATTAAGCAATCTGCTGTTGTGTATAAGGAAAAAGTTAAATTAGTTCATCCTTAAGGATGACAGGCAGGCTGCAACCTCAGAAAAGAGGTACAGGAGATAAAAACATTCTGGAAGCTATTTCCCCTCTCTTGATCATCTTGATTGGTAATGTTTTCCTAGTGCCAATAATGGCTGTGATGATCAGACACCAGGCTGCTTGCAGATGTTAAAAAACAAAACAAAACAAAAAAACCAACTCCCCCGCCACCTGATGCTTTACTTTAAACTCTGCGTGCTCCTACATCAAGCCCAGCACATGCCCAGAAGAGGCAGCATATTAGTTAGACATGGCTTACCTGATATCTGTATAGGTCGAGCACTTTAGTGGGGCTTTTTTGAATCAGCTATTAGATAAAAGTGCCGAAAAGCCTTGCTGAAGCCCCTTATCTATACAAATGCTACAGAGCTAGGTCACAGTAACTCACTGCTTTTTCTGATAAAACGTGGTTTTGGGGGGATTTTTTAGCATTTGCAAGCAGTCCAGCAGAACTAAGGAAGGCAGAAGGCAGAGCAAGGTGGCATCTTCAAGACTAAGTCTTTCAGAAAGGCAAAACCTTTAATTGGTGACAGCCTATTTCAGAGATGCTCAAATCCTAGCCTGTGGGTCATATCTGTCTCACAGAGCTGTTATCTAGCCCGTGGGGCTCCTGACAGGTCAGAAAATTTGGCAACAGGGCAGCAGTGGCAGTGTTAATTAATGATCCTTTGCTGCCAAAATTCCAGATGTGTGAGGAGCACCATGTGCCCTATAACATGGCCCTGCATGCTAGATCGCAGGGCTGGGCCTGCAAGGAGCTGGAACCAGGCATGTGGGGTTGGATCCAGTTAGTGCAGAGCCAAGCAGTGGTGGAGGGGAGAAGGAAAGGGTGTACTTTTGTACTAATTGCTACATGTACACCTTGCTGGGGTCGTTTGATCCCAGTACTCTTTCCTGCCATGGCAGGGGGTCAGACTAGATGATCTACTCGGGTCCCTTCTGACCCTAGGAACTATGAAACTATAATGGGTATTCTTGTACCAATGCAAAGAACTACTGAATGGGATATCATGCAAAAATAGGATTATTTGTTTAAAATTCCAATTGTTTCTGCTTCTAGCAAGGTCAGAAGGCCTACAAAGTACTTATCATATTTTACTTTAGATAAATACCATTAATTGCAAAAGCACAAAAGAAATATACACAGCCTTGCTGTGTTAACTATTAAAAAAAATTACTAAAGGATGGGCAAATCAGTACAAGTAACCTCTGGCATTCAAAAATGTATGAGTCAGGACACTCAAAATTTGAGAGTGGCTTACTGGGATGTTTACAAGTAATAAATACTGAAGGGTGGGCCGATTTGTATTCCACCTATTAGGTGCCTAAATAGTCTTAGTCCTGAATATCCTTTAAGGCATCTACTTTTCCAACACACTGGGCTAGTCTACACAACATGTTACTGCACAGTCATTACTGCACCTTTATTTAGTACTTGTATTAGTAAGTACTAAATAAATGCATAGTAACTGGAGTTACTGCACAGCAGCACTAGCAAACATCTTTAGGTGATGCTACTCAGGAGGTGCACAGTCCCACCAGGGGAGATACTTTGTTGGATCTGGTCCTGGCCATGGGCGACAACCTGGTGAGGGGTCTGCAGCTGCTCGACCACTTGGGCGACAGAAATCATTGCCTGTTGGAATTCACCATCCAGTACAAGGTGGCAAAGGCCTGCAGCAAGGCAGCAGCCCTGGACTTCAGGAGGGCAGATTTCAATGAGGTAAAGAGAATAGTCAGGGAGACACTGAGCTCCCAGAGGGGAGCACGAGAACAGTGGTCGTTCCTTAAGGAGACAATCCTCCAAGCCCAAAGGGAGGTAATCCCAACACAGATCAAAGAGGGCAGCAGGGTGCAAAAGCCTCCATGGTTCACCAAAAGCATCTGGGAACGTCTCCTAGCTAAAAAGGAGGCGTACACCCAATGGAAAGGAGAGGCCATCACCATGGAAAACTATACCTCTGTTACTCAGGGCTGTAGAGGGGCAGTCACGAAGGCCAAGGTGGAAATGGGACTGGGACTAGCTACCCAGATCAAGGACAAAAACAAGTCCTTTTTTAAATACACAGGGGGTGAAAAGAAGGGACTGGGTAATGTGGGGCCTCTACAGGACACACTAGGAAATCTGGTCATCGCACCAGACAGCAAAGCTAACCTATTTAACGATTTCTTTGCCTCCATTTTTCTGAGCAGGGACTAGGTCCACCGTAGGCCCCAGGGGAGGCGCACCCAGGCCTAGGGTCAGAGAGGACCTAGTCAGGGAACTTGTGGAGAGACTGGATGTATTTAAATCAGCTGGTCCTGATGATCTCCACCCCAGAGTGCTGAGGGAATTAGTAGAGGTCATTGAGGGACCCTGGCATGGCTTTATGAGCACTCATGGTGCTCTGGCATTGTGCCAGAGGACTGGAAAAGGGCCAATGTGGTTCCCATTTTCAAAAAAGGGAGAAAGGAGGACCTGGGAAACTATAGGCCAGTTAGTCTTACCTCTATCCTGGGTAAGCCACTAGATCCCCCCTCAGCCTTCTCTTGTGGAGCCTGGCACATGTCCGCAAGGAGCCAGCAGGGGAGATTGTTTGGGGTCAACCAACATGGGTTCATTAGAGGCAGGTTCTGACAGACCAACCTGGTGGCCTTCTATGACCAGGTCACAAAATCCTTAGATGCAGGTGTTCTGGTAGAAATAGTCTTTCTGGATTTTCAGAAGGCCTTTGACACTGTCTCTCACCCCATTCTCATTAAAAAACTCAGGGACTGTCTCATTGATACCTACATAGTCAGATGGGCCACTAATTGGCTGGAGGGTCGACCAAGAGAGTGGTGGTGGATGGGTCATTTTCAACCTGGAGGGATGCGGGCAGTGGGGTTCCACAGGGCTCGGTCCTCGGGCCCGCACTGTTCAACATCTTCATCAGCGACTTGGATGAGGGGGTAAAAAGCACCCCATTCAAATTTGCAGATGACACTAAGATGTGGGGAGAAGTGGGCATGTTAGAAGGGAGGAATAGGCTGTAATTGGACCTGGACAGGTTACATGGGTGGGTGGATGAGAGCAGGATGGGTTTCAACACTGACAAGTGCAAGCTGATGCACCTGGGGAGGAAGAACCAGCAGCATACCTACAGGCTGGGGAACTCCCTTCTCATCAGTGCAGAGGCAGAAAAGGATCTTGGAGTCATCATTGATGCCAAAATGAACATGGGCTGACAGTGTGGGGACACGGTAAGAAAGGCCAACCATACCTTGTCATGCATTCACAGATGCATCTCAAGCAGGTCCAAGGAGGTTATCCTCCCCCTCTATGGGACACTGGTCAGGTCACAGCTGGAGTACTGCGTCCAGTTCTGGGTGCCACACTTCAGGAGGGATGTGGACAACATGGAGAGGGTCAAGAGTAGCGCCACCCACATGATCAGGGGTGTGGCCGACGGGCCGCCTTGTACCCCTCCGGGGAGCTCTGTTTTCCCGGTTGGTAAATATTCTCCTTTCGGACCGGTCTGTCTCCGTGTGTGTTCTTCTCCCGCGTTGCCAAACCCCGCTCTCTCCTGCCACGACTTGGTGTTTCCTTAGTGGGGCGGGGCTAGTTCATGGGTCCCTCAGTGACCCGGGCTTGGCCCGCTGGTTACACATGGGGCTCCGCCACCCCTACACCCCGGCGTCACATCACCTCTGAGCTCCACTTTCCTGAGCCAACTCTGCTGCTTCTGCTGGCTTCTACCCCAGCTTTCTTACTCGATCCCACAGACTGTAGGATACCACTATACCACTACCTGCTGGGAAGAGCAGTCAGCCAAGTCTGACCGCTCACGTCGGTTCTTAGCCAGAATGCAGGACCTCCATCTAACCCAGGAGGTGCACAGCCCCACCAGGGGAGACGCCTTGTTGGACCTGGTGCTGGCCACGGGTGACGACCTGGTGAGGGGGCTGCGGGTGATGGGCCACCTGGGAGACAGTGATCATTGCTTGCTGGAATTCACCATCCAGCGTAAGGTGGCAAAGGGCTGCAGCAAGGCAACAGCCCTAGACTTTAGGAGGGCTGACTTCAACAAGCTAAGGAGGATCGTTGGGGAAGCACTGAGGACCCAGAGGAGAAGGGAGCCAGATGTCCAAGGTGAGTGGTTGCTCCTTAAGGAGACGATCCTCCATGCCCAAAGGGAGGTAATCCCAACAAGGGTTAAAGGGAGCAGGAGGGCACATAAACCCCCATGGCTCACTAGGAGCATCCGGGAATGTCTCCTTGCTAAAAGGGAGGCATACAGCCAATGGAGGGATGGGGCCATCACCAAGAAGGACTATGTTACAGTCGCCCGAGGATGCAGGGGGGCAGTCAGGAAGGCCAAGGCAGAGATGGAAATAGGACTAGCTTTCCGGATTAAGGACAATAAGAAGTCCTTCTTCAAATACATAGGGGGTAAAAAGAGGGTCCCGGGTAATGTGGGGCCCCTGCAGGACACGATGGGCAACTTAGTCGTCATGCCAGATGACAAAGCTAACATATTTAACGATTTCTTTGCCTCTGTCTTCCTAAGTAGGGACCAGTTCAGCCACCTCCCTGCTGGGCCCCCCTCGGGCCCCGGGAGAGACACGCCTGGGCCAGGGGTTAGCGAGGAGTTAGTTAGGGTACTTCTGGAGAGGCTGGACGTGTTCAAGTCCGCTGGTCCGGATGATCTTCACCCTAGGGTTCTACATGAACTGGCCGAGGTCATTGCGGGACCCCTGGCGCGGCTCTCTGAGCACTCGTGGTGCTCTGGTGAGGTGCCGGAGGACTGGAAGAGGGCCAATGTGGTCCCTATCTTCAAAAAGGGAAAAAAAGAGGACCCGGGAAATTACAGGCCAGTTAGTCTTACCTCAATCCCGGGTAAGCTCTTTGAAAAAATTATCCTGGCACACATCCAGGAGGGCCTTGCGGGGGAATGCATGCTCAGGGGCAACCAACATGGGTTCATCAGTGGCAGGTCTTGTCAGACCAACCTGGTTGCCTTTTATGATCAGGTCACCAAATCATTAGATGCAGGGGTTGCTGTGGATGTAGTCTTTCTGGACTTCCGGAAGGCTTTCGACACTGTCTCTCACCCTGTCCTCATCAAAAAGCTGGGAGACTGTGGTGTCGATGCCCACACAGTCAAATGGGTCGCTAACTGGTTGGAGGGCTGCACCCAGAGGGTGGTAGTGGATGGGTTCTTCTCGACCTGGAAGGACGTGGGCAGTGGGGTTCCGCAGGGCTTGGTCCTCGGGCCCGCACTGTTCAACATCTTCATCAGTGACTTGGATGAGGGGGTAGAAAGCACCCTGTTCAAGTTTGCTGATGACACTAAGATGTGGGGAGATGTGGGTGCACTAGATGGGTGCAATAGGCTACAAGCTGACCTTGACAGGTTGCAACGGTGGGCGGATAAGAATAGGATGGGGTTTAACACTGATAAGTGCAAGGTGTTGCACATGGGGAGGAAGAACCGGCACCACACTTACAGGTTGGGGAACTCCCCTCTTGCCAGCACGGAGACGGAAAAGGATCTTGGAGTCGTCATTGACTCCACGATGAACATGGGCCAGCAGTGTGGGGAGGCAGTCAAGAAGGCCAACCGTACCCTGTCATGCATCCACAGATGCATCTCGAGCAGGTCCAGGGAGGTGATCCTCCCCCTCTATGCGGCACTGGTCAGGCCGCAGCTGGAGTACTGCGTCCAGTTCTGGGCGCCACACTTCAAGAGGGACGTGGACGATATGGAAAGAGTCCAGAGGAGGGCCACTCGTATGATCAGCGGTCAGCAGGGCAAGCCTTATGAGGAGAGGCTACGGGACCTGAACCTGTTTAGCCTCCACAAGAGAAGGTTAAGGGGGGACCTTGTGGCCTGCTACAAACTGGTCAGGGGGGATCAGCAGGTATTGGGGGAATCCCTGTTCCCCCGTGTGCTGCCAGGAGTGACCAGGAATAACGGTCACAAGCTGGCGGAGGGTAGGTTTAGATTAGATATTAGGAGGCACTACTTCACAGTCAGGGCGGCTAGGGCCTGGAACCGGCTTCCAGGGGAAGTGGTGCAGGCTCCTAGCCTGGAGATTTTTAAAAGGAAGTTAGATGAGCACCTTGCCGGGGTCATCTGACCCCGGTGCTCTTTCCTGCCAAGGCAGGGGGTCGGACTAGATGATCTACCTAGGTCCCTTCCGACTCTAGCTACTATGAAACTATGAAACCTTACGGTCAACCTCCTCACAGTAGCCTCCACCGGCGCCTAATCTGCACCCTCTATCGACCCCTCACCACAAGCCCTGCACCCGGTGCTGCTCTCCCCCTGTGTAGTCACTAACTATATTGCTTTCCCTCCACCAGATCCTAATTAGCCTGGAACGGGAGGGGAAGGCCCTCTGGTTGTCCCACTCCTTGACCCGACGTCCACGGGTTTTGGCGGCGATCCCGCCACGATCTCCCTTCAGCCCGGGGATTCTTGGCCTTCCGCCCCTCTTCAGCAAGCCCCGCACCAACTGTTGCGTAACTTACTTCTGAGTCCCCGAATTCTTCCTGGATCGTCCCGATCCTTCGCCACTCACCCGATCTGTCGCTCCTTGCACGATCAGATGTTCTCCCCATCATCAGGCTCCCAGTCAGGGTTGCTTCTGCCTCCTGTGCTCCCGTTTGGCGGGTCCTGTCCCCGGGATCCTTTGCCGGCGCTTTTCCGGCCCACCGCATGATCCCCGAGCCATCTGCCGCCTCTGAAGCGGCGGCCGCCATTTTTAAATCTACAGCCAGCGTCTGATGTCATCGTCAGCTGCCGGCCACAGCTGTACATAGACGCGGCTGACGAGTCGCGCGGGTTCTCCCTCCGCCCTAGCGTTCCTCTTGTCCCGCCTTTCAGGTAAGTCTTCCCGACTTCTTCGAGTCCCGGGACAAGGGGTCAGCAGGCTAGGCCGTATGATGAGAAACTAAGGGATCTGAACCTGTTCAGGCTCCACAAGAGAAGGCTGAGGGGGGATCTAGTGGCTGTTTACAAAGTAGTCAGGGTGGAGCAGCAGGCATTGGGAGAATCCCCGTTCCCCTGAGCACTACCAGGAGTGACAAGAAATAATGGTTACAAGCTGGCAGAGGGTAGATTTAGGCTAGTTATCAGGACGTGCTATTTCACTGTCAGGGCGGCTAGGATCTGGAACCAACTTCCAAGAGAAGTGGTGCTGGCTCCTACCCTGGGGGTCTTTAAAAGAAGGCTGAATGAACACCTTGCCAGGGTCATTTGACCCCAGTACTCTTTCCTGCCCATGGCAGGGGATTGGACTTGATGATCTGCTCAGGTCCCTTCCTACCCTAACAACTATGGAACTACTCTGCAGTAGCATATTAGCACTATGTGATGCACTACTGCACAGTATTTTTTGGCTACTGCACAGTCAGCATCTTGTGTAGATGCGCCCACTCTAATCTTACTCTTAAAACTGAAACACAAAATAGCACTAAGGAAGAGGAGAACCCACTCACTCATTGCATTAACAGTTTTTCAGAGGCTCTGTAGGATGGAATAGAATTGCGTTTAAGTGCCTAATTCCACTAGTCCACCTACATGTATGGGCAACAAGCAGGAGGAACTCACCCTCCTGCTGGCTGACACCAGCCCAGACATAGTGGGGATTACAGAAACGTGGTGGGACGCAACGCATGATTGGGTGGTGAATGTCAAGGGCTATAGGCTGTACAGGAGGGACAGGATAGGAAAGAGAGGTGGGGGCGTGGTGCTCTATATTAAGGAGGAATACACATCCTCATTAATTAGCAAGGAGTCAGGGGAGGGGCACTCTGAAGTGCTTTGGGTTAGAGTACAAGGCAGTCGAGGGGAAAGAGACTTAACAGTGGGAGTCTACTACAGACCTCCCAACCAGGGAGAAGAGCTTGACCAGGAATTCTTGGGTCAGCTCACAGAGGTAGTGAAGGCCAAGGATGTGGTAGTCATGGGGGACCTCAACTTCCCACACATCTACTGGGAAGAACAGTCAGCCAGAACGCTCACGTAGGTTCTTGGCCAGAGTGCAGGACCTCCATCTAACCCAGGAGGTGCACAACCCCACCAGGGGAGACACCTTGTTGGACCTAGTGCTGGCCACAGGTGATGACCTGGTGAGGGGGCTGTGGGTGCTCGACCACCTGGGCGACAGCAATCATCACCTGCTGGAATTCACCATCCAGCACAAGGTGGCAAAGGCATGCAGTAAGGCAGCGGCCCTAGATTTTAGGAGGGCAGACTTCAACAAGCTAAGGAGGATAGTTGGAGAAGCGCTGAGGTCCTGGAGGGGAGGGGAGCCAGGTGTCCAAGGAGAGTGGTTGCTCCTTAAGGAGACGATCCTCCAAGCCCAAAGGAAGGTAATCCCAATGAGGATCAAAGGGAGCAGGAGAGCACACAAGCCTCCATGGCTCACTAAAAGCATCTGGGAATGCCTCTTTGCTAAAAAGGAGGCTTACACCCAATGGAAAGAAGGGGTCATCACCAGGGAGGACTATTCTGTAGTTGCTCGGGGATGTAGGGGGTAGTTAGGAAGGCCAAGGCAGAGATGGAACTGGGACTAGCTTCCCAGATTAAGGACAATAAGAAGTCCTTTTTTAAATACATAGGGGGTAAAAAGAAGGTCCCGGGTAACGTGGGGCCCTTGCAGGACGCGATGGGAAACTTGGTCGTCACACCAGACGGCAAAGCTAACATGTTTAATGATTTCTTTGGCTCCGTCTTCCTAAGTAGGGACCAGAACAGCCACCTCCCTGCTGGGCCCCCCTTGGGCCCTGGGGGAGGCACACCTGGGCCACGGGGTAGTGAGGATTTAGTTAGGGAGCTTCTGGAGGGGTTGGACGTATTCAAGTCAGCTGGCCCGGATGATCTCTACCCTAGAGTTCTAAAGGAACTGGCCCAGGTCATTGCGAGTCCCCTGGCACAACTTTACGAGCACTCGTGGTGCTCTGGTGAGGTACCGGAGGACTGGAAGAGGGCCAATGTGGTCCCCATCTTCAAAAAAGGCAGGAAGGAGGACCCGGGAAACTATAGGCCGGTTAGTCTTACCTCGATCCTAGACAAGCTGTTTGAGAAAATTATGCTGGCACACATCCAGGAGGGGCCAGCAGGGGACTGCATGCTTAGGGGCAACCAACACGGGTTCATCAGTGGCAGGTCCTGTCAGACCAACCTGGTGGCCTTTTACGATCAGATCACCAGATCATTAGATACAGGGGTAGCAGTGGATATAGTCTTCCTGGACTTCCGGAAGGCTTTTGACACTGTCTCTTACCCCGTTCTCATTAAGAAACTGGGGGACTGTGGTGTAGACACCCACACAGTCAAATGGGTCGCCAACTGGCTGGTGGGCTGCACCCAGAGGGTGGTAGTGGATGGGTCCTTCTCAACCTGGAAAGACATGGGCAGTGGGGTTCCACAGGGCTCGGTCCTCGGGCCCGCACTGTTCAACATCTTCATCAGTGACTTGGACGAGGGGGTAGAAAGCACCCTGTTCAAATTTGCTGATAACACTAAGATGTGGCAGGACGTGGGCACGCTGGAAGGATGCAACAGGCTACAATCAGACCTTGACAGGTTACAAGGGTGGGCGGACGAGAATAGGATGGGTTTCAACACAGACAAGTGCAAGGTGATGCACCTGGGGAGGAACAACCAGCACCATACCTACTGGTTAGGGAACTCCCCTCTTGTCAGCACGGAGGCAGAAAGGGATCTGGGGGTCATCATTGTCTCCAAGATGAACATGGGCTGGCAGTGTAGAGAGGCAGTTAGGAAGGCCAACCGCACCTTGTCATGCATCCACAGATGCATCTCGAGCAGGTCCAAAGAGGTGATCCTCCCCCTCTGTACGGCACTGGTCAGGCCGCAGCTGGAGTATTGCATCCGGTTCTGGGTGCCGCACTTCAAGAGGGATGTGGACAGCATGGAGAGGGTCCAGAGGAGGGCCACTCGCATGATCTGGGGGCAGCAGGGCAGGCCCTACGAGGAGAGGCTACGGGACCTGAACCTGTTCAGCCTCCAGAAGAGAAGGCTGAGGCAGGATCTAGTGGCCTGTTATAAACTAGTCAGAGGGGACCAGCAGGCATTGGGGGAGTCCCTGTTCCACCGAGCACTGTCAGGAGTGACCAGGAATAACGGTCACAAGGTGGCAGAGGGTAGGTTTAGGTTAGATATCAGGAGGCACTACTTCACAGTCAGGGCGGCTAGGGTCTGGAACCAGCTTCCAAGAGAAGTGGTGCAGGCTCCTACCCTGGGGGTGTTTAAGAGGAGGTTAGATGAACATCTTGCTGGGGTCATTTGACCCCAGTACTCTTTCCTGCCCTGGCAGGGGGTCGGACTAGATGATCTGCTCAGGTCCCTTCCGACCCTAGAAAGTATGAAACTATGTTTAATGTGCAGAATAGAAACTGGCCCTGGCTTCTTGTCCAATGTGGTAATGGTACGGCAGCAGGGGAGGAGGAAGAGGACCATTTCTGGTTCTTATCTAACACTGGGAGATCTAGAAGTATAAGTATGTTTATAAAATGAAAGCTGAGATTCTTATTTGATCACATGACTCGGGTGTTTTAGGTTTAAGAAAAATACCCCAGAATTCCCCATGAAGTTGCTCTGTTAAACTTGATATTTTTTTACAAGAATGGTAATTTCAAGGGGCAGCTACAGGGTCTTGGGAGCTAGATATTTCATAGTTTTGGTTCCAGTCTGATTTAGACCAAGAACTTAAAAAAAAAAGCGGAGGGTGGGGGTGGGAAGGGCAAGCAAGGGAGCAGGGAAGAGGGAAGAGAAGAAAGCAAAGATAAACTCGCACAAACTGAAAAACCTTGCTTTTCAGCCATCTCTAAATTTCATGCAGCTGCATAGCTGGAAGCTCTGATTTAATTTGCTTGCCATATACAAGTCCCACAAAAAAGTGTGTTAGCGTCGAACATGTTTCTTGGCCCCCAATTGTTTTTAGAAGTGGCTAATCTGGTTCATTTTGTCAATAGCATTTAGTTTTGAAAACAGGAATTGGTATACTCATGAGAATACATAGCTTTCTTATTATCTTCACTTAGACCAGAAGTGGTGTTAGATAGAAACAAGTATTCCTAACATGATTATGCAAGTATATCACCTGTCACTTTCATCATTCTACCATTTCTAAGATTTAACCATGGCAGAAAATCACTCCTCCACAGCCCATGTTGGGCCAAAATCAAATTGGCTCCCAAGATCAACTCGGTGAAGGGACTGCAGAAGCCCCTAATAGAACTCCTTAACAAAACCCTTGCTGTGTCTACATGTGCACCTAGCTGTATAGACTAATTAGCTGTGGAGAAAAGTGTCACTGTCTACACATGCAATGCTATCAGGCTGCAGTAAACTAATTAACACCGCCATAAGATAGTACTGTCAGGGATAGTACTATCTTATGGCTGGGTAATTAACTGCAATTAAACACACGTGTAGACGCTGACTGCAGGCAAAAATTGTGCCCAGTCAGTGCAGCCAGCCGAGGGCCAGACTCCTGCCAGCTGCCTAATCACACAGCTCTGCACTTTTAACACCCTCCTGGCCCAGCCAGCCCCTCCACCACTCAGAGCTAAGCCCCCATAACCCATACCAGGAGGATAGAAGCAGTCCTGGCATAAACTGCTTTACCCCAGCTCAAACTGCTGCTGTCCTAGGTGCACATGTAGATGCTGCACTTGGGGATTAATATCACTCCAGCTGAAACTGCTTTGGAGTTCATTGCTTCAAATTAATTGCACGTGTAGAAGCACCCTCTGATGCTTAAGATAATAGGTTCATAAGAAAGTAGGACTGAAAGGGACCTCACGAGACCACATAGTTTAGGATCCTGCTCAAGGCAGGATCATCCTTAGCTAAATCATAACAGCCAAGTGTCTGTTCAAGTGTTTTTTGAAAATTTCTAAGGCTGGAGATCCCACAATTTCTCTAAATAGCCTGTTCCTAAGCTTGACCACCCTCATAGTCAGAAGGTTCTTCCTAATCTCCAACCTGAACTTCCTCTTCTGCATCTTGAGGCTATTGTTCCTAGTTCTGTCTTCTATGACAACAGAAAAAAGCCCATTTCTATCCCCTCTACTCTCACCTTTCAGGTATTTGAAGACTGTTATTAACGCCCCCTGTCAGTTTTCTCTTTTCCAAACTAAATAAATACATTTCAGCCTGTCTTCATGAGCTTTGCTTCCCAAGCCTCTAATCATTTTTGTTGCCCTGTGCTTCACGTTTTCTATCTGTCCATGTCCTTCTTGAAGTGTGGGGCCTAAAACTGAACACAGTACCCCAGCTGAAGCCTCACCAGTGCTGAATAAAGTTAAAGAATTACTTCCCTTGATTTACAAAATGACAGTCCTACTAACCCAACCTAGTATGATGTTGGCCTTTTTTGCAACAAGAGCACCTTGTTGGCCCATGTAAGCCTGCCTCCCTTACATTAGACCAGGATCTTTTCTGCAGTACTACAGCTTAGTCGGTCATTCCTCAGTTTGTTTTTGTACCTGCAATTAATCAGTCCCAAATGCATGACTTTGCATTTGTCTTTGTTGAATTTCATCTGTTTGACTGCAGACCATTTCTCCCATCTATCCAGGCCATTCTGGATTCTAGCCCTCTCTTCCAGAAAGTTTGCAACTCTCCCCAGCTAAGTGTCTAAGCATGCACTCAATCCTATCATCCATTAACATTAATAAAGATGTTAAACAATATTGGACAAATGCCTGGGAAACCCCATTTGATACCTCCTCCCAAATAGACAAGGAGCCACTGATAACTGCTCATTGAGCATGAAGATCCAACCACTTATCCACCTTACAGTACTTTTGTCTAATTTCTATTTTCTTGGTTTGTTAATGAGAATACCATGACAGACAATGTCAAAAGCCCTGCTGAAGTTGAAGTATATCACATCTACTGCTCTCCCCACATCCACAGAGTCTGTTGCCTTATCATAGAAGTAAATCAGTTGGTCAGTCATGACTTACTCTTAGTAAATCCATGCTGGCTGTTCCTGATCACCTTATTCTCCTCTGGCTGCTTCACCATAGATTCTTTGAGGACCTGTTCCATGATCTTTCCAGGTATCAAGGTCAGGCTCACTGGTCTTCAGTTCCCCAGATCCTTTTGCTTTCTTTTCTTAAAGATGAGCACTATAAATTGCCCTTTTATAGCCATCCAGGACCTCAATGATGACTTCAGGACCTCTACAAGTTTTCAAAAAGGATAGCCAATGGGTCTGAAATTACCTCGTCCAATTCTTTCAGCACCCTAGAGTGCATCCCATCCAGGCCTGCCAACATGAAACCATCAAGTTTCCTTAATCTGTTCTTTTATTACTCTAGGCCAGGGGTTTTCAGACTGCGGTATGCATACCCCGGGGGTTATATAATATATCTCTAGGGAGGTACATGGGAAAAACTGTGTAATGGTGGATTTATAATTTTCATTATAATAATAATTGGCATTTAAGGTTTAAAATATAAAACATATGCTGGTAGGGGCATGCAGGTAGCTGGCAAATCTGGAAGCGGGTATTTAATAACAAAAGTTTAGGAACTGTTACCTGTCAGCTCTGTCTTCCTGAGGGAGGCCTGGCATCCACCTTGCTGGACTTGCAATAGACTTTTTCTATTTCCCCACACACATACCTTATCTAACCTAAACTAAGCAGAAGAAAAGTTTACTAGGCATCTCGGGCTGTACATTCCCCAGTCCTACTATGGGAGGCCTATTTAAACTCGATTGAGTAAAACTCGGTTGCCGGGTTAGGGAATACTGAGGCAAAGAAACCGATTCAGAGAGAGTATGGGCAACATTTGAACAATAGTTAAGGGTTCATCACAGCATCCAGCCCATTAGAGCCCTGACCACAAATGCTGTCATACTTTTCCTGGGATGACTGGTGGAAGTCCTCCCCACAGAGTTTATGAAAGTAATCCCCTTAAGTCTGTTAAAAGACTACAGTAAAATCTGAGAGTCATGCTAAACTGAGGCTTACTCATAACAAGTAAAACACAAAATACTGATGTTGACTTCACAGTGCTAGCATAGCTAGGCCATCTAAGAAGATCCCTTCCAGTCTGGTTACTCCTTAAAACTTAATGTTTTTCCATTTCTTGACATGTTTCAAACCAGATAACCCCTTGTCACTGAAAAAGGTAATGCATTTAAATTTAAACTTTTCATATAATAGGATTTTGCCTGTTAATTATGGCTTGGGACCCTCTTGATTTACACAATTAAAAGTATGCTTTGAAGAAGCTAAACTATGGGTATAAGAAAGCTGTAAAAGTGGCAAACAGTGTGCTTCAAGAGAGAGAAATCTCTCTGACACCACTTGCTGTTGTTCTTGAGAAGCTGGGAGAAACAGATCATCTCCCTTCAAGGACCGTGCTCAAAATTTTGCTTGTCAACAAATCACCCGAGTGCCTTGGAATGGTGAGATCACAGCTCTCACTCTCACTTTCACTTTCTTTTTCTCTGTAGGCATAGCTTTCTGAATCTGAATTGTATTAGTTAAGCTTGAGCTAGGTTTCCCCAAATACTCAATGAAACCAGGGTAATATTGTAATTGTTTTGTTTGTTTTTCCTTATATGTCTATTATTACTAGTACCATTATATATATTTCATATACTTAGCAATAAATAACTTTTATAGTCAAACAGGTGGTAACTGGGTATATTTTTCCTTCTCTACTTCCCCTTCCCCGCTCATTCTGCAGTAATGCTTCTTTTACCTAAGCCAAAGATCCCTGTGAAGCCCAGAAATACTGTGGGGTCTGCTCATCAAGAGGCTACCACTACTAGGACAGTTAGAGCAAAAGATTGGGATGTGCTGAGTTTGAGACACATAACGGGATCAGCTTGTACAGGCTGATTGACCCAGTTTGGCTCAGACGTGCCCTAATGAACTGAATGCTGGCCCATGAGGGTGTCAGCTGGACACCCAGCTGGATTCAGAGGTATTTTGTTTATCTGTGTGCTTGTGTCTGACTGCATTTTTATTGTTACCTTAATGAACTGATTCCTGGCACATGAGGGTGGTAGCCTGTCCATGCTGATCAACCGGGCTGGGTCAGGCATGTCACGTTAATCTGTGTGTGCATATTTGACTGATTTGGTGGCTGGAGGAACCCAGCCGCATTGAAACTGAGTCCTGCAAGATGGCTCCACTGAGGGTGAGGACTTGCAGAAGGGAGAGATACAGCTCCATATAGAAAAACCAGTACGCACAAGCAGCACATTGATAGAATTACAAAGATCCTAGAAATGTATCCCTAATAAATGAGCACACCCCAAAGTGATGGGCAAATCTGGTAACAGAACATCTGTTTGTCTCCTTCCCTATCTTTGCTGCTAACTGCAGTTGTCATCTGGTATCTCCCCCTATTTGTAAAGACTGAAGTAAGAAAGGCATTAAACAATTCAGTCCTCTCTGCATTATCCATAACTAAAGTGCCTTCCACAAGCTGTAAGGGAGATGTGGTTTCTCTGGTCTTCCTCCTACTGTTGACATACTTGCAGAATCCCTCTTTATAGCCCTTTTTTGTCCCTTGCCAGCTGCACCTCAAACTGTGCCCTGGCCTTTCTAAACTTCTCCCTGCATGCCTATGCAATACTTATACTTTTTCCTAGTGCTATGACCAAGTTTCTGATTTTTATATACCTTTTTGAATTTCAACTCATGGAAGAGACTTCTGGCTAGCCAGGCTGGTCTCCTGTTACATGTCCTATTATTTTGTCATTTCAGGATATCTTGCACTGGCACCTTTAAAAGGGTCTCCCTAAAATACAGTCAGCTCTCCTGCATTCCTCTGACTTTCAAACATGCCTCCTAGAAGATCATGGCCAACAGTCCCCTGAGTTTGTTAAAGTCTGCTTTTCTCAAGTCTTTGGGCATTTGTACACATGCATGTGCTGCAGTGGCAGGCATTTTGAAAAGTGGCCAGTGCTGTGGCGCATGCAGTTGTGCAAGTGGCAAAATGTGCATCGGTGCTGAGAAAATGGTGGTGGCACTCTTTTGAACTAAAATATTTCAGAGGTACTTTAGTTCAAAAGCGCACCACTGCCATTTTCTGTGCACTGATGCGCATTTTGCAACCTATACAACTCCATGCGGAGCCGTGCAGTTCGCATCAGCTTGTGTGCGGAGCAGACATGATTAATCGAGTCTGCTCTGAAGTAGCGGATCTCTGGCGCACTGCGGGACAAAAATGTAAGTGTATAAATGCCCTTTTATTTTATTTTAGTGGTGGTCTCCTTTCTTTCTCCCTTTAGACTACTGAACTATAATTTTGTGGTCCCTGTTAAACAAGTCACAAACAATTTCTCTGTGTTTGTGTGCAGCAAGTGGAGAAGCTTTCTCCCTGCTAGTTGGCCTATCATCTGCATCAAAAAGTTATCTCAGCCACACTCCAGGAATTTGCTGAACTGCTTGAGCACTGCTGTGTTTCTGTCCAAGCGAAAGATCCAATAATTTAAGTCCCTCATGAGTACCAGGTCCTGTGGTTTGGAAGCTTCCATCAGTTGTTCAAAAAAAGGCTGCTTCTTCTACCCCTTCCTCCTAGTTTGATGGCCTATAGTGGACACTCACCATAACATTCCCACTTGCTACTCTCTTTTTTGTCCTTTACCCAGAAGCTTTAAAAAAGCCTGCCTACCATTTTGTGCTGCACCTCAGAACTCATGTACATCACTTTTATGTATAAGGTAACACCACCTCCCTTTTTCTCCTGCCTATCCTTCATGAACAAGCTATATCTATGACTCTAATCTAGACTTATGAACTATCCCACCATGTCTCTGTGTTCCTATTACATCATAATCCTATGATTGTACTAGCACTTCCAATTCTTCTCATTTCCCGCCCCCCGCTTCTTGCATTACTATATAAACATTTCAGATATATAACTGATAATCCTATCTTTTCCCTGAGAACATTGCTATGGCCTCCATTATTGCTTCCCTTAAGTTTTTATCAGGTTCCCTGGTTCTTTACTTATCTCTAGACTTTTGTCTCCATCCCCCAGTTAACTTAGTTTAAAGCCCTCCTTGTTAGATTAGCAAGCTGGTATGAAAAGACATTCTTTTCCTCTCTTCATCAGGTCAACCCCATCTCATCCCAGCAGTCCATCTTCTTGGAACATCTTTATGTTTATATAATGAAACCTGAGGTTCTTATTTAATCACAGGACTCTGGAAGCTTTAGGTTTAAGAAGCAGAAACTATAATCAGAGAAGCAGCCCTGGTTGCCTACATGGTTGAGGAAGCCAAAGTCCAACTGGCAGCAACATCTACGCAGCCACGTGTTGATCTTTAGGATGTGTCTACTTCTAACTGGACCTTTATCCCTCATTGGTAGGGTTGATGAGAATACCATCCCTCTTCACCTTTGAACCCAGAGCTATGTAGTCACTTTTGATCTGCTCAGGGTTGCCCCTGGCAGTATCATGACTCTCCACATGAGTGAGCAACTTGGGATAGTAGTCAAAGGGCCTCATGAGTCTCAGCAACCTTTCCATGCTGTCTCATATCTGGGCTCCTGGCTTGCAGCAAACTTCCTGAGCCAACAGATGGACGCTTTCATGCCCCACAGGAGGGAGTAGCCAATCCCCATCACTTATTGCCTCCTCTTGGTGGCAGTGGTCTTGATCCTTCCCTTTCTATGTGTGCAAGCCTTGACCTCTCCTGACATTGGAGTGGGCTTCTTATTTGATGCCAGGTCTTCATACCTGTTCTGCTGGACAACTGCATGTTCAAAAGAAGAGTGCTGTCTGTTGCCAGAGGTGATAAGCTGCCAGCTTCTGTTGTCTGGAATACCTATGTCTTCTATGTCTTCCAGTGCCTCCTCCAGCTGTCCCTCTAGTATAATGCTGGAGATCTCTTGATGCACAAAGTCAATATAGGCCTTATGCTATGGATGCTTCTGAGTTTATACACCTCCCTCTGCAGCTCCCTTCCTTGATTCCTGAGAAAATCCTGAGAGGTACCTCCTCTACATGGCAGTCAGGGATGTGCAGCTCATAGTCTCTACAGAGCCAGACCAGGACCATCATTGTGGAAACTTCAGTGGCTGAGTCTGTTCAGAGCCCACCTAGGGACAGAAAGAGGGAGAGCTGGCAGCGGCTGGGGTTTTGGCACTGCAACACCTTCCAGCTTTCCTGCCAGTTCTCTTGCTAGTTCCTTCTTCCTTTTCTGCTGCTACTTCCTGAAAGGAATTCCCTCTTCTTCCTTCACCTACTTCCACTCAGCAAGGAAGGAAGGGTAAGAAAAAATGTTTATGGGCAGACTCGCCAACAAACTTACACACAAACTCCCCTGTTTACTGATCCTTTCATTGGTTCAGTATGTTGCTGGGTTCTGGCTAGCCTAGCCAGTCTGCTTACACAAGCCCTACTGCCTTGCTCCCACAAACCCTACTCCCACAAGCCCTACCACCATCAGTTCCTAACTACTTCAGTCAGCAGCTGAGAGCTCCTGTCTCCTCACTCCTCAAAACAGCCCTGCAAAATGACTTCCAAACTGAAGTTATAACAACAAGATGCCCAATCCTAACTTCAATGTTAGTGAGATCAAGGTGTGGGCCGCTGAAAAGGACCAGTCTCTAGCTATGAACTCATACAGAACTTATTCAGATCCATCACTCCTGCTCCCTGCGATGGATCCCTCACATTAGGAGGCAAGGCAATTTGTATAAAACAGTTTCTGTGCTGGCTTTATTCAAGCTAAGAACTTCCTGGAACAGAAGTCTCATCTTGGCTGCTACAGCCAAATTTTGGTCCCTCTACATTGTTCCAAAACAGGAAATCTAGCCTGTTAATTGTTAAGCAAGATTTTTAGAAGTTACAAATGTTCTTTAAAGAATGGTTGGTGTAAGAACAGAATTTTACAATAATTAAGCTTCCAAATATTTTTATGAAAAGGCTGTAAATGCCACCCCATGCATCACAGACCATATAACAATCACAGTCATAATAAGGCCACTTCTTAAGCCACATAAAACATTATGCTTAATAAAGCAGTCTCCTATTTATGCCTTAAGGCTAGGGACAGAAATTACAGATACGCTGTTATAAGTCATCAAAAACTGCTTCAAATATGTAACACAGCAGAAGTTCGGTACACCCAAACCACTTTCAAAATGACCAAAACCAGTTTAAGAGAAATCTGGATGGATGTAGTATCAGACCTGACTGATTTAGGTTAAATCAGTTTATTGAACTTCTGTGCCAGATTTCCACCAAATTCAAGTTAACTCACAGTCCCCCAACATCCCAAGATGCTTTGCATTTCCTCCGCAAATCCCCGCTTTGCAGAGCGGGTAGGCTAGCCATGGCCCGCACTGTTTGCTCCAGGAGAATTGGGAGGTGTGCTCTAACACTCCTTGGTTTCTGGCCTGGGCCACTGCAAGCATGTGGCTGAATATCTAGAATCAAAAGTGAATGTCTGTTAACTTGCTTTTCCATTCAATCTATGCAGCTTAGACTAAATTGCAAAGATTGAACTGATTCAGCCTTGGGCTTTTTGACTATCCGTAAATAGCCTAAATGCCACAGCTTTCAAGCTGAAGAATATTTGAGTAGAATCTCACATATGCATTTTTAAAGCAATTGGAAAAAAATTATAAGGCAAATTCTTTGTCCACAGACATGTACATGTATCTGACTGAACACCATGAGAACTACACATCCTTATACAAAGGCCAGGATGAAATTTTTAAGGCTTTAGTGTAATTGCAGCTATATGGTATGATTTTGAAAAGGACTAAATTCTATTCCAACTATTAAGTGTCTAAGCAGACTAAGGTACCTAAGAATAAGTCTACTTCACTCTGATTCCCTGAAAATTTATTAATGTATATGCACTTGTAATATACCATCATCTTATTCTCAAGACTGTTACAGAAAAGAAATGAGGAGGAAGAGAACCCACTCACTTTTCATACTGCTTGTAAACTTGTGCACCTAACTGATGTAATAGAAACAGGTCCTAAAAACACAATGCTTCTTTTTATTGTTCTCCAATTTCCCTGTCAAAATGCTTAAAATCAGTCAACAAAACATGTAAATGCCAGAACCATAAGTATATTTTGTCATGAACAAATACTGAGAGGGATTCAACTAAAACCAGTATTTTATTTTATAATGTGCTTTCTATGCCTAAATTAAACTACCTGAAAGCACATGACTTACAGAGCAGTAGCACACATGCTATATTCCACAGCAATAGTTTTATTCATCTTTGGCCATGAGAAATATTTCTGCTAAGACAGTGCATGTTGGCCAAGATACAAAGGCTTATTTCAGTAGTTCTTAAACTTTTTAGATTCAAGTAACCCCCTGAAAACATCAGTTTCATTCATATCTTGTCTACAAAAAAGTATCAGAGCAATTCTTCTGTTGCAAAGAACTCAGAAACATCTCAGCCAGTCAGAATGTTTTTCAGATTATGGATTCCTATTTGAAATCTTTGGGTTTATCTTGTGTTCGCATGTCTAACAATGCTGATATTGAGTGGCACCCAGCAACACCCATAAAAGGATCTTATGGTACCTCAGGGTGCTATTGCACCCTGGCTAAAAATAACTGTTTACCTTCCACTCTTTTTAAAAAAAAAGCTGTTTGGCTCTTTACCATCAAAAGTGATATCAGGGATTTGTTAAAGGAATTCAGTGTCATTTCAAACATGGCAGCTACCACCCAAATCCAAGCTTCAGTGTCATGGGTAGGGACCTACTTCACTGTGAGACAAAGGAATTTTTGCAGCTTGGTCATGGCACAGAGAGTCGATGACATGGGCATTTCCCAGCAGGCCTTGCAGCTGATCAGTGGAGAGGCTGTGAGGGTGGAGGGGAGGAGGGACAAAGGGGCAATCACCATCTTGGTTTCTGGCTGCATTTTGAGCAGCCCTGCCCCTTGCTGCTGATTGGTGGAGAGGCTGCAGGGTGAGGAAGGAGGGATGAGGATGCAGCTGCCATCTTGGCTGCTGGCTGCCCTTCATGTCACTGCACCAGCTGGTGCCTTCTCTCCCTGGAGTCTCCCATGGGGAAGCCAGCATTTTATTTTTATTAAGTTTGTTTTTTTTAAGTTGATTTCATGGGCAGTCGTGGATTTTAAGGTTTTCATGAAATCTGTAAAATCTCAAATTAAGTAGGTCCCTAGTTCCCCACGGGCTGATAAACTCTTAGCTCTTTTGCTCCAAAAGAATGCTACTGAGGGGAGAATTTGTGGGTCTTACAAACCAGTCTTCAAGGAAGAGCTATAGGTCTCCCTATCACAACACAGAAAACCAGCTGAGAGGGAAAAGAAGCAGTGGAAGAGAATAAAGCACCCTAAAAGAACTACTGTACACACAAACATTAAGCCATCTATAACTGAAGAATGCTGAGGGTGGGCGGGTAAAAGGGTTTCGAGCAGTAATGTTTGTTTGGGTTGGATGGGTTAACAGTTTCTTGTGCTGAATTAATAGCTGGTTTGGTTCCTTTCCTTTTGTTGTTTATGGGCTTTGTTCTTCTGCTCAGTGGATATTTTTGGAAGGCCAAACCTTTTAGCACTGAGTAAACAGTTGCCATTTTATGCATTTGGATCAAAAGCAATCAAACAAAATGCAGGGGAAAAGAGCATTTTTCTCTTTGAGATGTTTGCCATGACACTACAAATCTCATACATTTTTTCCTCTGATGAATCACACAAATTAGCACAATTAACCTACAGACCTCAACACGACCAATTTATTATATTACACAAAAGTAATAAAGAGTTTTAGGTCCCCACACTGAAATAAAGGGGAGGAAAGGAAAGTTTTGTTATCTGTAAGCACATAGCAGCTTCTGGCAGGTAAAATGACTGTCTGCTTTAGCTCACTTCAACCCTCAGCCTTTTTTAACTTTCCTAAGCTTTGAAATGAAGATGTTCTTAATACCATAGAAAAAGACTTTGCATATGAAATGAATGATTAAACTCATATGAGATGCGTCCATTTAGGAGAGGAAGAACTGTATGAAAGAAAGATACATTATGATCTTTCCCTTTTTGCTCCTAACATGAAAACAAATGTTCTATCATTACAGGAAATGGTTTGTCCAAGGTCACTCAATTGTTCAGCATTTATGAGCTGGCAGCCCATCACAGGCAGAAATGGCACATATAATCACTATTGATGCTGGCAGTTTCTATGCTTCACTAATGCAACTTGTTCCACCAGCCAGTCTCTGGCTTGTCACAGATGAACATAATTATTCTTTGAGCACTGTCTCAGATCTGCATTTAAAGGCGATCACTTGATGCTGTATAACAACTAAGCACCAAATGGTGTCATGCTTATTACAGTACATGCAAGTCAACAACTACTGTTTAATTAGGGTTAAATCCTCCCATCAAAAGCATAATTTGCATACTAAGATGTGTGCTGGGGATCTCTGTAAGAAACAATCTCCCTTCAGTGCACTGGCTGTGAAATGTCTAAGGAGCTGCTCTGATTATGCTACTATAGCTCAGACTAGATTCCCTGGACTCCACCCTTTTCTGTACAGCTGAGCTCCTCTAATCCCGGCCCTTCCCTTTGACAAATGAAATATCACGAGTTCTGCTGCTGGGGTGTCTCTAGAGCTTCTTGGAAAAAGCTTTCTATTCTGTGAAAGCATTTGATAAAAAACCTTTAAGTTCTCATTCTCATCCAAATTTCTCTTTAAAATATTTCAAGATTTCACTGAGAATTAAGTCTGAAACAATTCCAATACTGAGAACCAAAATACGTTAATTTTTTTCAGCCAATATTTGGGGTTTTTTTGTTTATTTGTTCTCCTTCCTGAAAAATGGAAGAAAAATTAACAAATTTGGGGGTTTCTCTTTTTTTGACAAATCTGAAAACATTACAGAAAATGGGGATTTTCCATAGATATTTCCAGTTTAACATAGGAGCCATTTTGGTGAGAAAACGTACCTTTTTTATCAGTGCCATTTAGGAGAGTGATATGCTATGAATATTAGTAATTTAAAAAGTTTATCATATGTGATAAATCAAGCATTCCCAGGGTGCATGTGCTGATAGAGAAGGTGCAAGGGACTGGAAAGGTGATTCAATTGCGTTGTAATTTTATTTAAAATTTCTCTCATAATAAAAAAGGTAGACAGAACCTATTAGCAAACAAACTTACGTTAACACCACTTTAGCAGAAATGTTTATTTCCTATTTTTGAAAAAAAATGTACTCAGTATATTGATAATAATCCTTTATCAATATACTGAATACATTTTTTTCATAGAGAAGTAGGGTTGGCAGAGGCCCTCTGAAGAAGGATCAACCCTCTCCAAACCATCCCATACAAATCCCTGTCTAACCTATTGTTAAAACTACACAACCAACACTGTCACACAGCTACAAAGAATAGCATCCTTACTTGCCACAAATAAAGACTGTTTGACATAAGACCACCATTAGGCACCTACTAATAGTCTCATATGTATTATATCACATACAAGTCAGCAACTACCATATAACTGATGAAAATCAGGAATAGTTTCTACTGAAACCAAAGGTGTAACAGCAATGGAAAGAAAGGTTGGCAGTGAAAGCAAAGTCATTACACTAGTGGCACTCAGCCTACAGACAATGAACACCATTATCTAGCCCATGGAGAGCCCTGCAGGTCAGTCCTGGGCCAGACTGGCATGTACGATCATTTCATAAATAGGTCTAACTCACAGGGTCAGGCTGGAGCATGAGGCTGGGAGAGTGTGTGGGCCTGGTCCATGGCTAGCACCACCACATTAGACTTTGTACAAGGACATTTTTTGAAATATAAAGAATACTACTTTAAAAATAACCAAATACCAATTTTAGTGAATTCACTGGAAAATGTCAGATAGGTTGCTCCAAACTATGAAGTATATTACTTACAGGAAGAAAAGATGATGTAACAATGCAATGTTTATCCACTAGAAATTAGACTTGGACCACAAAGACATTTTATAAAAAACACTTAAATACCATTAAATACTACTGACGTTGATTTAGGATTCTTTTGCAGTCTTATGATTGAAAATTAGCACTGGTTTTAAAGCCTGATATTTGACAAGTGATCAGATCAAAATATATTCCTATAAATCTTGTCTTGCTGAAGAAAAAGTAAAACAACAGTGTAGGTGAATACTTATCTTTCATGAAGTTGTATTTTACCTCTTGTAGAGGTAAAATTTTACCTGTTAAGGACATGTACAAATGTACAATTGTGTGTATATATTTATCTAAGGAAGAGATACTTCATTTTTAACAATTATTTATATGCCTCAATTTCAGTTTGAGTACAAACTTGCCACTCATATTTTTTCCTTTCACTTTTCATGTGATGTGTGTATACATGTGTGTAGTTATATAACATTCTGTAGCCTAACATATAAAAATATGTCTAGTACTGCTATGTTTAGAAGAATGATTAGCAATTATTGTGTTTTGTAATGATTATTCTGGATATAGAATTACTGTCAACAGTGCCAAATTCAAACTGTTCTGAAGAAAAAACTTTACTAAGAGTTCAATCCTTCAAACAATGTACTAATTACAAACAATATTTTATTTAACTGTAAGAATCTCCTATAACATTAAATAAAATGAAAACCATTGGGTTCTCAGAGATTACTGTGAAATCTGAGAGAGTTTAATAGAGAATGATATCTCTATTAAGAGGAATTCTCCATCCTTGGGGGTTTTAATGCCTAGCTTGATAAGGCCCTGGCTCAAATGATCTAGCTGTAGATGGTCCTGCTTTGAGCAGGGGTTTGAACTAGATGACCTCTTGAGATCCTTTCCAATCCTAATTTTCTATGATTCTATGACTCTATGATTTTCTGCAAGTTGGGTAGCTCTCTCAAGGATATAATTCTCTAGTACTGAATTCTGTGTTTTGGTTAAAAATGCAATGGAAAAGTTATTTCTGGTTGAACTCTAGATGATTCTTCCAGAAAGCACAGAACTATACCTATCTTAGAGTATGATTTCAGTTATTTTATTATAAAATTCTTTGCCTCCATTTTCCTGACCAGGGACCAGATAAGCACCCCCCAACGGGCCCCCCTCAAACCCCAGGGGAGGCACACCTAGGCCATGGGTCAGGGAGGATCTAGTCAGGGAACTTCTGGAGGGACTGAATGTATTTAAATCAGCTGATTGGACAATCTCCACCCAGAGTGCTGAGGGAATTAGCTGAGGTCATTGCAGGACCCCTGGCATGCCTGTACGAGCACTCATAATGCTCTGGTGTGGTGTCAGAGGACTGGAAGAGGGCCAATGTGGTTCCCATCTTCAAAAAAGGGAGGAAGGAGGACCCGGGAAACTATAGGCCAGTCAGTCTTACCTTGATCCTGGGTAAGCTTTTTAAGAGAATTATTCTGGCACAAGTCCACGAGGGGCCAGCAGGGGACTGCATGCTTAGGGGCAACCAACATGGGTTCATTAGAGGCAGGTCCTGTCAGAACAACCTGGTGGCCTTCTACAACCAGGTCACAAAATCCTTAGATGCAGGGGTAGCAGTGGACATAGTCTTTCTGGATTTTCAGAAGGCCTTCGACACTCTCTCTCACCCTGTTCTCATTAAGAAACTGGGGGATTATGGTGTTGACACCTACACAGTCAAATGGGTCACCAACTGGCTGGAGGGCTGCACCCAGAGAGTGGTGGTGGATGGGTCATTTTCGACCTGGAGGGATGTGGGCAGTGGGGTTCCGCATGGCTTGGTCCTTGGGCCCACACTGTTCAACATCTTCATCAGCGACTTGGACGAGGGGGTAAAAAGCACCTTGTTCAAATTTCCTGATGACACTAAGATGTGAGGGGATGTGGGCACGGTAGAAGAATGGAATAGACTACAATCGGACCTAGATAGGTTACAGGGGTGGGCAGGCGAGAATAGGATGGGATTCAACACTGACAAGTGTAAGGTCATACAACTGGAGAGGAAGAACCAGCAGCATACCTACAGGCTGGGGAACTCCCTTCTCATCAGTGCAGAGGCAGAAAAGAATCTTGGAGTCATCACTGATGCCAAGATGACTATGGGCCAGCAGTGTGGGGATGCAATTAGGAAGGCCAACCACACCTTGTCATGCATCCACAGCTGCATCTCAAGCAGGTCCAGGGAGGTGATACTCCCCCTCTATGCGACACTGGTCAGGCTACAGCTGGAGTACTACATCCAGTTCTGGGCACCGCACTTCAAGAGGGATGTGGACAGCATGGAGAGGGTCCAGAGGAGGGCCACTCGCATGATCTGGGGGCAGCAGGGCAGGCCCTATGAGGAGAGGCTACAGGACCTGAACCTGTTAGCATCCAGAAGAGAAGGCTGAGGCAGGATCTAGTGGCCTGTTATAAACTAGTCAGAGGGGACCAGCAGGCACTGGGGGAGTCCCTGTTCCACCGAGCACTACCAGGAGTGACTAGAAATAATGGTCACAAGCTGGCAGAGGGTAAATTCAGATTAGACATCAGAAGGTGCTGCTTCACTGTCAGAGTGGCTAGGATCTGGAACCAACTTCCAAGCAAAGTGGTGCAGGCTCCTACCCTGGGGGTCTTTAAGGGGAGGCTAGATGAACACCTTGCTGGGGTCATTGGCCCCACTACTCTTTCCTGCCATGGCAGGGGTTGGACTTGATGATCTGCTCAGGTTCCTTCTGACCCTACTAACTATGAAACTATGAAAGTTGTACAGCCCCCATTTCCTCCCCCTAGCACCATGCACATGTGTGCACAAATGTATGCACAATTTGCAATCATAGATGTGTGTACCACAAATATACTCTGACCCCAAATGGCATATCAGTCTCCTTCGATACATCTGAAGTTTCCACAGGTCTGATTCTTCATCTGCTGAAGTCAACAGAAATACTATCATTGATTGCAATTAATGCAGAATGAGACCCCAAAGCCAGGCACCACTCGCACCAAGATCTTAGGAATGATGTGCATCATCTGTGAAATGCTTGCCAACAGAGAGTATGGCAGCGAGGTCTTATATTACTTCAGGTTCTGTATAGGTACAAGATTTAATAAATCACATGTTTTTGCTGAGGGCTAAATGCAAATGATTGGTACCAGGCCCCAAATAGTCAGCTATACCAGGGATTTCAACCTTTTTTAGTCTAGGTACCCCTGGCAGCTGCACGCTGAGCACGGGGTGGAAGAGGTAGCACGCAGCCGAACGCCGGTGGGGGGGGCATATGTGGCCAGACACTGAGCTGGGGAGGGCTAGCGCACGGCTGAACACTGAGTGGGGGAAGGATAGCGTGCAGCTGGAAGCCAAGCAGGGAGTAGGGAGGGTAGCACATGGCCAGAAACGGAGCAGGGAGGCGGGGATGGCTGCTGCCTCCTAGGAGCAGGCCTGGGGTAGGGTGGGAACCTCACTGGGCTGGGGTCAGGGTAGTGGCACCCCTCTGTGGGGTGGAGAAGCTTACCAGGTGGCCGCCACATGCAAGCTTCCCTGCCCCACAGAGGGGCACTGCTGTCCTCACCCTGTCCCAGCCCTGTTCCTGGGAGGCAGAAGCACTCTGATCTTGCCAGTCCTCTTGCTTGTCTGTGCCCTAGGACTGGTCCACGTACCCCTGGTTCAGAACCTCTGAGCTAAACTATGGGTACCTTCAATGTGAGGAGGGCAGAGGAAGCAATCCTTCCCCCTCTCAAATAAGAGGGTATCTGCAGAGGCTATTTCAGTCCTATAGCTAAAGTAATCTGCTTTAACTTGCCCATTTTTACTAGTTAAGTTTAATAACTTTAAAATGATATTTTGATAATAAATCAATTTAATTTGTATATTCTCCTCACTCAAGAAATATCATGTAGCAACTACTTCTAAATATTTCTATAACTTCAATAGGTGTTGAATGAGAACTTGGAGTGTCAGTAATGCAACACCAGCCAGCGGCAGGAAAGGAGAGGATACATTCTGCACAATAATCTCAGTCTCAGCTTCTATAACCTTATTCCAAACCTTTCTAAAAATCAACAGAAACAGAGTCAAAGAGGGATTCAAATGCCATCAAGACACTCTACTTACCTACATTTTTATGCATACAAATTAATAAAAATATGTGAAAAATTCATTCCGACAGTTTACCATTTTAAGGCTGTAGTTTTTAAACCCACATAATGATTGCTAAATCATATTCTGGTTTAATTTGCATTTTTCTATTGACCCATGTGATTAATAGTTAACAGATTATTTAAGGTGATCAGTCACCCACATTTGGAAATATAATTTATTGTTTGATACCAGAATTGTTTTAATTTTCAGATGTTAATCTTTTTTGTCAGTCATAGCTAAATTATTCACTGCACATAAATTGTCCACCAAATTTGCTCTCCTCGGCCTTCTTTGTTACTTGAAAATTGTTTTTTCTACTATGCATTTGTTATTTTCTAAATAGTTTATGCAAGCAAATTTGACCCTGTGGCTAATCATAAACTGTTCATTTTTCAAACTATTAGCTGTGTATAGTGGATAAATGAGCACCTAACTTATGGCTTCTTTTCTGTGACACTTTTTAATGGGTGTAATGCAATTCTGGCACAATTAAAAAAATTGTGTACATTTTATTTGCCAGATGAATTTGTGCATAAGTTCTTGGTTAATCTGGTAGTAGCCTAAATTTCAATGAATAAATGTGCATTTATACACATACTTTTCTGTCCTGTGATGTGCTGGAGAGCTGCTGCTTTGGAGAGAGGCAATTAATTGAGTCTGCTCCGCATGCAAGCTGAGGCAAACTGCGTTCCACTGCATGCAGTTGTATAAGTGGCAAAATGCATGTCAGTTCAGGGACAATGGCAGCGGTGCACTTCTTAACTAAAGCACATCTGATGTGTTTTAGTTCAAAAGCATGCCACTGCCATTTTTTCAGTGCAGATGTGCATTTCACTGCTTTTACAACTGCATGTGTCACAGCACTGGGTGCTTTTAAAAGTGTCTGGTGCTGCGGCACTTGTATATGTAAAAATACCCAATGAGTCTATGACTCCACTACTTTTCAACACACCAAATTTCCTCTGACATCACAAGTCATATACTTATATAGCTCAGTATGCCAAGGGTCAGCATTGTTTATTGGTGGGGGACCGGAATGACTTGAGGGGGTAGAGGGGGAGGGGAGATGAGTGGGCATTAGGGCTAAGTTCACATAGTCAAAAATCTTGAGGCTGAATTGATTCAGTCTTTGCAGGTTTGTTTAAGATGCAAAGATTGAATCAATGAGTAAATGAGCAGACAATCACTTTTGATTCAGGAAATGAAGCCACAGGCCTACAGTGGCTCAAGCCAGAAGCTGGGTGGTGCTAAAACGCAACTCTCTGGCATGTAGCCAGCATGGGCTGTCTATTTGCTCCTTCTTCCTGATGCCCCTGAGATATCTTGGATTTGCAGCTCACAATCACAGCAGCAGGACTCTGCAGGTTTGTTTATCATTTCTTCTTCCTGCTTACAAGTGCCTCTGGGATTTGTAGTCCACCATTGTAGGCAGCATTAAGTAAGCCAGCAGGGCAGGGCAGCTCTGTACTCGGTGGGAAGGGGAGTTTAACCACCACCAGTCCCCAGCCGGGGGGTGAGGGGCCATGAGCCAGCTAAGTGAGGCCAATGACCGAGCCCAGGTGGCTGACTGTGATGTGGTTCAGAGGGAGTTCCCCCTCTGCCGGAGTCCTAGGCGACCACCCACCACCAAATGCTGCCAGAACCATGGCTCTGTGGGCTGCATCCGATCAGCGGCACGTAGGTTGTCAATCCCTGAAGCGTGCCATCGTATTATTTTACAACTCATAGAATGGAATATATTTATAAAAACATGTTGGCTAGGTTGATCTATATCACTATTCAAAATGGATCAATATTTTAGGTTTGGGATTTTTTTCTTAATAGCTGAAACAATTTTTTAAATGTCTTGGCCAATCTGAATCTCTCTTTTTTTGTCCAAAACAATTTTAGCAAAAACATTTCATCCAGTTCTATGTGTCTCCTTCAGAGAGGCTAGAGGCAACCCATCATATGGACAGTTCATAAGGCTGAGGGGTTTCTCTTCTCTCGCCATCTTTAGGAGCATCTATAGCTACAATCTGACCAGATAAAGGCAGTCATGAGCTCTTCCATGTGTAAAAAAAAAAGTTTATCAGGTGCCTTATTTTAAACAAAAAAGAGAGCTCTCTTTACTTTTGACTGCTGTATAAAATACACGTGGGCTAGGGACAGACATTTAAAAAGCCTGAGCCTGAATTGATTCAATCTTTGTAAGTTAGTCTAACCTGGCTAGGCTGAACCAGTTTCTACCTGCGTAGAAATCCCTTCTGGACTGAGGAAATTCAGGCACGTGCCTGCAGTGGCTCATGCTAGAAGCCAGGGGACACTACAGCAGCCCTCCCTTCCCTGCAACAATGCTGAGCTGAGGTGGGTGTGGCCAGGCCCTGGCAGGACGCTCTGATTAGGGAGGGGTTCCCCCCTATCACTGATAACAGAACATTTATCAGCTGTAATCAGCATTTAGCAACCCATCTGAAAACAAAGCCTCTCTCATTAGTTCAAGCTCTTCTTAAACAGCATTTTCCAAGAAAGGAATGGAAGGACATTACCAACTACCTGTTGATTAGCTCCAAAAAGCCCTAACCTGACACTGTCTTGTCTGCCTTTGTCCTTTCTGCCTTACACAGACACCTCTCAGTATTAGCTAGCTAGCATGCCACACGTTGGCTACAGTCTGGACTGTGGGAGAGAGAAGGAGGGATCCCTGCTTGAGCAGTGAGCAGCCAGGGGGAGGGAGGCATGGGGCAGGAGAAGCCAGGCACATTCTGCTGGGCCTGCAAGTCTCTGCTGGAGCTCCAGCAAGGGAGCAGAGGGGAGTTGCTAGCAGAAAGCCCAGCCCAGCCCAGAGAACATGCTGAGATGCTGGGGAACTCTGGTTCAACTTAAACCAGGAAGGGGTCTGGGACACACATTGCATAAACTGGTTTGACCCAGATCAGTTAAGTCTGATACTACATTCAACCAGGGTTATCTCAAACCAGTTTCAGCCATTTTCAAACTGGTTTATGTGCACTGAATGTCTGTTCTGTTACTGGTTTAAACCAGTTTCTGATCACTTAAACCAACATCTCCTGCCCCTTCTACAACTATCTGGATGTCTTCAGAACATATAACAGCACTCTTGCCTTCACTATAACCCAAGAGTTCTCTACAGCTCCTCCTGGTTTCCTGACGTAGCTCCACTGCAGTTGCACTGAGCTCCTCACATCATTCTAATTCACCCCCTGCAACAAAGTAATTTTGCAGGGTAGTGACAACTCACAGACACTGTAGACCTTTATTTGCAGTAAGTACATGAATGACTGACTTGAATATTGGTATAGATTTCTAAAGTATTTTGGAAAGCCATCACATGCCCTTCAGGGCAATGTAGTTGACTGTGTCAGGCAAGACAAGAATGGCCAAATGTGTAAACTTCTGCTATGAATGGAGTGAGATGGGGTCCAATGGCTCCCCAAAAAACTCAAGCCTTGTGCTTCTAGAAGAAAGGGAAACCCTCCTCAGCATACAGAGCACTTCCAATAGGTAAATGGAGCTGCCAAGGATGAGGGAAGACAGAGGTGGATTCACAGAAGTATATGAGTAGAGCTTTTCAGCAAGCATCAGTTCTCTGGGACTTGATTACCCTTTTCATTGTAATAAACCATTATAAAACACCACAATGATTATATTTACTCTGTTATTTAGCACTCCTTTTTGCTTGGTTATCATATTGAAGTTACTTCTGGAACCAGGATGTGCAGCCAGCAGTCTGACTTTTGTAAAATCTGGAGGCCTAACATTCCTCTGACACAACTGAAAACTGGGAGTAACTTACTATAGTCAGTATACTAAGTTAAATGCTTACAAACATGATCTGAGAGCAGAATCAAGCCCTCAATATTCACCTACCTGATACTGTAAAGCAGACATAGATGTTTTTTCTAAATCTTAAGGCCTTAACATCACTTTGCAGCAATTCTGCTAGTTACATTAATCACACTTCCATTCCAATCATTTCATAAGAAGAGAGCACTTATAATCTGGCTATTTATCCTAATGTTTGATGTTTCTGACTCATATAAATACTTTATGTTTGAATGCAGAAAAGTACTTTGCATGACAAATTTGAGATTTCTGCTGGAAACATTTGACTTAAATTTATTTTTGCTATCCATTGGGAATAAGCCACTACATTATTTGATTGTTATTCACATTTTGGTAATCGCATTATGAACCTCTGCTAGGAAATGAAATGGCAATGTGCCTTCTTTTCCTGTAAGAGCAAATTTCTCCCCTACCTCCTCCCTAAAAGAGCAGTAGAAAATTAAAAAATCAAAGAAAAATGAAATGATTATTTATATTACAAGATTTGTTTAAAATTCCTGTTTAATCAGTCTTTGAATTTAAATTGGACATTGCTCGGTTTCTCCATGTCATTCAGAAATATGACTGCATGGTGGAAGGATATTCCTTACTGCTCTAATGCTAAGAAGAATGTAGCCTTGTTTTTTTCAGGCCAGGTATTGATGTCACCTAGGCTAAATCAGCATAGCTCCAGCGCTATGAATAGACTCATACTAATTTATACTACCTGATGATCAGGTTAAACATTGTTAATGAAGACCCTGGCCAATTTTTTCTGGATTCCATTTCAAAAGTTAAATTAAAACAATTGCTCTAACTTGCGCTTCATTTGTATTGTCATGTTTCTTTCCCAGACTTAATGAAGGAAACTTGAACCTTGAAAACTTGTATTTTACCTCTTCCAACTATAAAAATTGGTCCAGTATCCTAGGACCGGCAGGGCTATTATAATAACAGTACTAGAATTACACCTGCTTTTCTTCTTCTCCACAGGAAGAGCTCCATCTGAAACTCAGATGTCACATTGCTCTATTGTCTACAGAACTTCTTTGAGCCAGGCACACTTAGATGCCTAATAGGTGGAATAGCGTTTGGCCCTTAGTTGTCAATTCAAGATCAGTAAAGGGATATACTGTGCATTTTGCCTGTTGGCTACAACATATTACTTCTACCTGATTAAAATTTCGTCTCCTGAATCAAATGGAGGGATTTGTCATATATATTTAACAAATGAACATCCCTGTCTAAGACACCCTCCAAAGAAGGTACTCTTTAAGGGTTTATCTCTGTAGCTGGCCAAATCCACACTCTCCTTTTGTGACTACTATAGAAAGTAATTTGTCTTTGTAACAGGGAACTCTAGAAAGTAGGGTTTAAGGCCAGAGTCTTTGGGGCATAGCCTGCTAGCAGAGCATGGGTTAAAAGGCAGCCCTGCAGGCCAGTCAGCTGACTGGAGGCTGTCACGTGCCCAGGAGAGAGCTCAGGCCAGAGCTATAAAAGCCCTGGCTTGAGCCAGCAGGAGCAGCCATCTCCAGGCTGAGGCAGAGTGTGGGCTCCTGGATGCTCAGGAGGTCGAAAGGCAACAGCTCTGCAGGCTGGGGCACAGGACAGAGTGACCCAGAGAGAAGATGCTGCGGGATAAGCAGACATGTTGCCTCTATTATTTTTTTCTTTGTTATCGCCCAGGGAATTAGTGTTTATGTTGTAGTTTAAACCAGAGGTTTGGGATGAGATTTAAAGGAGAGGCTTGGAGGCCTCATTAGTACCCAGGAGCACATAAGCACCTTGAGCCCTGCCAGGAGCAGACTCAAGACTCTGGTGAGTATTGAGCTGTAGTGGAGCCTGGCAAATAGTGCAAGGCACAGAGAGACAGGGACCAGAGAGCCTGGCACCACAGATGAGCAGAAGGAAGGGGCCAGGAATCCAGTGACACAAAAGGAGGGAACTGTCAAAGCATCTCAAAGCTAGGCCCAACATAGTGGGCCTAGGCTAGGTCTAGCTACATTAACAGGACAGTGGTTGTCATGGAGTGGGGTCCTAGGGGTGGCCGTGATCACTCCTAGCGCCCCTTTACTATGCCAAGTTTGCCACAAAGCACCCTCAAGTCTCGCCCACCACATCTTTGATGTTATGGTATAATAGGAAGGCTGCCTATCCGCACTCTTGGACTCGGGTTTTCTGCTGTACCCTAGCCCCGTTCTGTAATGGGTGTCTCAGTACACCCCTGCCTTATGGGCTATGCATGGCTCCAACCACCCCTTTATCATGCCCCAAGCCTTTCAGATGGTACCGATGTTGTTTGGTCTGGGCCCTGTTGAAATGTGGCCTCCTTGTCCTCCCTGGGCCCTCCATGGCCCTGTCTGACACTGCGTCTCCCTGGCACTCAGGTTCTCCGGAGCCCTGTCTGGCACTGCACCTCCCTGGTGCTTGGGCTCTCTGTGGCCCTGTCTGGCACTGCACCCTCACTGGCGCTTGGGCTCTCTGTGGCCCTGTCTGGCACTGTGCCCTCACTCGTGCTCGGGCTCTCCACAGCCCTGTTTGGCACTGCCTCCTCTCTGGGGCCTCTCGCTGCCCCCTTCTCTGGGGCTGGGGACAGTGCACCCCAAATGCTGCACCCTCTCTGGCGCCGGGGTCCTCTTGCTACCATGGATCCCCTATGAGACCTCCTCCAACCCCTAATAGCCTCACCCAAACCACCAGTGTTTTATACAACAAAAACAAAGCACAAGCCCCTGGGCTGTAACATAAATTCAAACCGCTCGGCTATAACATTATTCCCGACACATCAGGGGTACTCTGTCCTTCCCCCAGTCTTGGCACTGTACCTGCAGTCTGGCCTCTCCCCTCTGCTTGATCTGGGAGAGCTCCTTCCCCCATGGCTGCTGGCAGGGAACTGCCCTCCTGGCCTCAGCCCTGGGGTTTATATGTGGGCCAGGCCCTGCCCCTTCTGGTCAGCTGGCCTCTGGCAGATGTGGGCCACTAGCTCCCTCTGGTTGCCTTGGTAACCAGCAGCTGGGGCTCCCCACTCACTGCTAGGGCTGTCTCCCTAGCAGTTTCCATTCTAAGGAGCAGGACACCTAAGTGCTCTGCGACACACCTCCCCTCTTTATAGAAGCAGAGCACCCAAGTGCTCTGCGACGATGGTCAAACAGGCCGAGGCCCCAACAGAGGTGACAACAGTTGTGTAACACCTACAAGGCATGGGGTATGGTGTAGGGATGGTTTGAAGCAATGCAATTAGCCCTTAAGGCAGGAACTCCTCATCTCTGAGTGCTCAGGAGTGAAGACCTGATCTGGGAAGCCCTGGGGCAGCCTCACCTGTGAGAACCAAAAGAAACATGAAGATGTGGCAGGCAAGTGAAGGGGAGGCTATTCCCAGAAGTTGACTGAAATAAAGGCGACTCTGGGGTGCCTCCAGGGGCTCTTGACCACCCTGGGGATGGTGCCCTGTTACAGTTGTGCAAAAGTTCTTCAACCTCAGAAGGTGGTAGTTGGGTGGGCAGGAGCAAGCAGAGCTGCTGATCCATGGTTACCAGGTGCAGCAGGGCCTCCTCCACTGTCTGCTGCTGCTCTGGACACCAAGCCAAGAGTGGACTCTCCTGCTGATCATTCATCAGGCTTAATGAGAGGATTCCTGAGGGTACATGGGTGGGACAGCAGAGAAGCAACCCCATTATTGCCCGTGACTGGAGAGCATGTCTCTGTGATGACTTCGTAGTGTCAGCCAAGGGGCTACAAAAATATGTACAACTCTCCTACTGCTATATAGCTACAGTGATACAGTGCTGCAACATTTGCAGCACTTGCTATACATGCACGTCTGTCTGTGAGCTCACAATGAAGCACCTAAGGCCAGATAGGCCCCTGGGAAATATTTAATTAAAGGCACAATAGGATTTGATCTGCAATCCCAATAATAGTGCCTCCTGTCATGCTATGTGTGCATGGTAAGGGTCACAGTTGTGGGATTGGGGATCAGATCCCAACTGCACCCTCCTGCTGATGCACGGGGCACTGGCAGTTAGCAAGCTGGGTGCCCTGGGTGTCTGCCTCAGAATGCCAGTAGGCTGATGGGCAATCTCAGCCTTGCAAATGCACCGAAGCCTTGAAGGTTCAGCTGACGGCCACTCCTAGACTCAGGAATGTGTTGGAGCTTTCTTCAGACTGACTGGTACTCCCAGCTCTGGGAGTACTCAGGAGTCCTCCAAGACTCGTGTTTTCTGGAGGCTGGGAGCATCAATCAGCTGATTGGCACTGGCCGTGCGTTCCATTTTAGCTACATATTTTCTGTAATAACTTCAGGCATTATTCCCTGTTGTATTGTACCATTAATTAAATGAACATGTGGCTGTGTTACTACTTAAGTTAAGATGTGATTAACACTTAAGCTGCTTACAGATGTTAAAAAAACAAAAAAAGATGCTTTACTTTAAATGTGCATGCCCAGAAGAGGTGTCATGTTAGTTGGACCTGACTAACCCAACATCTGTACAGACCAGGCACTTTAGTGGAACTGAATCAGCTCTTATACAAAAGCCCCATTAAAACTCCCAATCTATACAGATGCTGTGGAGCTGGGCTGAACTAACACTCTGCTTCTTCTAGTAAAGCGTGTGTGTGTGTACATCTTGTGGGGTTTTTTTTCTTTTAACATCTGTAAGCAGCCTTAATGTCTTACGTGTTACATCTTCCAGGGGTCTTAGACACATAACAGACTGAGCAGAATGTGTTTAATCTCACAACAGCGCAAAGTATAAATGATTGAAAACTTTATAATATGTATTGCTATCCACATAGAAATATCACATTATAAAATCAAGGATATCAGATATACTTTTGAAATTTTCACCTTTTGGTTTACTCTAATAAATTAATGAAGCTGAGTCATAATCTGTTTTCCTTTAAGGAACACTTGCTTGACTAAATCATGAGGGATTGACCTTCTGTGCTGTGTCTATTTTATGCTCACACAAAATTGCATATTTTGCTACCTGATCATTTTGACAATGTAAAGAATTCCTTCTGGATTATACATTCAGGTGATGTCTATTACTCTAGTAGTCTATATTTAAATGCCAATAATAGATTGATGGCTTAATTTAATGTGAATAATTGTTTAATAAAAACGTAGCTATATATTTAATTTGATTGTTATTTTGCCACTGAACTTCTCCCTCAAATTTAACCCAGTTAAAAAAGTCTACATGAGATTAGGACTTGAGAGAAAAGATACTCTTGGGCCTCGAACGTCATTGTTTTAATAATTAGATGTACACTGAAGCTCAATTGTCCCGCTCAGTAGTGCATGTTGACTACGCAAGGCCACTGTATTGATTTTCACACATATGGTACATTAACCAGTATGATAACAGCTTGCAAACCCACATTCTTTTTTAATGTTCTTTCTCTTATTGAATCAAGTGGCAGAGGAACAATTCGATTGTCCTTACAGTTTTTCCCTTGTTTTTGAACAGTGGTTTGATTCCCCATGTGGTGCGTTATAAACTTGCTTCTAAGAATAGTAATAGCCATTTTGAATGGCAGTGGTAGCAGTCAAATAGGAGTCTTTGTGCACAGCACTTACTTTTAAATAAATTCTACACTTTTCTGAAGCTGTTTTAAGTCTAAATAACCATTCTATTTTTCTGACAAATTGACAAATCTTGTAAATTCCCTCTTGCTAATATTAAAAGAACTGGCAAAGTTATTGACTACTTACTATAACCAATGTATAAAAAGTATTAAGTCAAATAGAGCAAATATCAATAATAAATTCATATACCTATATTATTCTATAGCTCTCAAATCACTACAAAGAGAAGTCAATTATTTTAATTTTTTTTAAGCAGGTGAGACAAGTGAGGTGTAGAGAAGTTCAGTGACATCCTCTAGGTCACAGCTTACATACAAATGTAACTCTGGCCTCCTGACTCAGATTCTAATGCCTTGTCTATACCTGGCCATTTCATAGATTTTAGGGTCGGAAAGGACCTATTAGATCATCAAGTCCAACCCCAGGCAGGAAAGAGTGCTGGGGTCAGATGGCCAGGTGTTTGTCCAATCTCCTCTTAAATAGGAAAAAGATAGCACCATCTCCCTTGGAAGCATATTCCATATTTTAGCAACCCTTATGGTAAACAATATTTTCCTGATGTCCAATCTAAATATGCTGTCCTTCAGTTTGTGGACATTGTTTCTAGTTACCCCAATGGGCGCCCTGGTAACCACTGTATCCCCTATTTCCTGCTGTCCCCCCTGATGAGTTTGTACAGGGCCACAAGATTGGCTCTCATCCTTCTCTTGTGGAGGCTGAAGGTATTTAGGTCCCTCAATTGGTCCTTATAGGGTTTTTCCAGTAGGCCACTAACCAGATGGGTTGCCCTCCTCTGGACCCTTTCCAGGTTATCTACATCCCTCTTGAAGTGTAGCACTCAAAACTGGATGCAGTACTCCAGCTGCAGCTTGATCAATGTCATATAGAGGGGAAGTATCACCTCTCTAGACCTGTTTGTGATGCACCTACTTATTGAAGAAACAGTGAGCTTAGCTTTACTTATTACTTCATCACATTGTCGACTCATGTTCATTTTGTACTCCACTATGAGTCCGAGACCCCTTTCCGCAGTTGTGCTATTTAGAATGGTACCTCCCAGGCTATAGGTGTGTTGGTGATTCTTCCTCTCTAGGTGCAACACACGGTATTTATCTTTGTTAAACTGTATCCTATTCTGTTCTGCCCACTTCATCAGTCTGTCGAAATCCACCTGGATTCGCTCCCTGCCCTCTAGTTTGTTTAACTTCCCCACAGTTTGGTGTCATCTACAGACTTGAACAGGGTGCTTTCTACTCCCTCTTTCAAGTCACTAATGAAGATATTGAGCAGTACCAGTCCCAGGACAGAGCCTTGGGGGACTCCACCGCCCACATTTCTCCAGGTGGAAACCGACCCATCCACCACCACTCCCTGGGTGCATCCCATAAGCCAAGTTTCCACCCACCAGACCGTGTAATAATCTACATTGAGACTGTTTAGTTTATTTATAAGAATTAGGTGCGATGCTGTGTCAAAGACCTTTTTAAAATCTTTGTGAATAACATCTACCTCTTTTCTTTCATCCAAGCATTTTGTTAGCCGGTTGTAAAAAGAAACCAGGTTAGTCAGGCAGGATCTGTCTGCTATGAACCCATGCTGGTTGCCCCTTACCATTATTTTATCCTCTGGTCCTCCACAAATGTGATATTTAACAATTTTCTCAAAGGTCTTGCCGAGGATAAAGGTGAGGCTAACCAGCCTATAGTTACCTGGTTCCTCCTTCCTCCCTTTCTTGAAAATAGGGACCACACTGGGCCTTTTCCAGTCCTCTGGGACCTGTCCTGAGCCCCATGAGTGTTCAAACAGTTGCACCATAGTGGTTTCACTATGACTCCAGCTAATTCCCTAAGTACTTTAGGATGAAGATCATCAGGGCCTCTTGAATTAACCCAACCGCTCCAAGTGCCCTTTTGCTAGGTCAGTGCTAACAGTTGGTGGGTTGGTATCCATCTCGTGCTTACCTAAAGTCCCATTACGATGCATGCTTGTATCTGTGTCCAGGAACACAGATGCAAAGAAATCATTTAGCTTTGCTTTGGCCATCCTATCTGTTACCAGTTGCCCTAGACCATCTTGAAGGGGTCCTATGTTACCCTGCACTTTCTTTTTGCTTCCTATGTATTTAAAGAGTGATTTTTTGTTATCTTTTACTTTTGCTGCCAGCCTAAGCTCCATTTCTGCTTTGGCCCTCCTCACTGCTTCCCTGCAAACTCGAGCCAAGCAGGTGTACTCCTCCTTGGTGGTTGCCCCCTGCCTCCACAGCCTGTAGGTCTCTCTCTTTTGCCTCCAGGCTCTCCTGAATTTCCCTGCTCAACCAAGTGGGTTTCTTTGCTCTTTTGCCCCTCTTTATGTGTACTGGTATATAATTTCACATTATATCAAAGTAATGAAGCATGTCAGCATCTACCTAAAAAACAGCCATTTGGCTCCATGTACTTGTTTCTTTATATTTTGGTAGGGACTGCATATACTTATGTTTAATTATGTCGACCATCACAGAATGATAAAATCCATGGGAAAAATCCTGTTGACTTTGGTGTCTTGTATGTATTTCATGAATTATTCCCACACCACTCCAATGAGGTAAACCTCATTTTAAAGGTGACAAATGAGGTCGGGCAAAATGAATGGCCACATTCTGCCTGTCTCTTACATGGGGGGAAACTGTTCTTCTGCTCACAGAGTATACATAAGGCCCCAATGAAATCCCTTCTAACTCTTAGACAAAAAGAAGATAGAGGCCAGGGCTTTCATCCCCTCTTCTGCCTCATGCCACCCACTAGGACATCTAATAGTCACCAAGCCAAAGGGTGGGCCTTCAAAAGCAGGAACACAAACCTGCTTTCTGTGCCTGCTTTGCCCTCCTCTTAAATCCACACACATAGTAAAATGGGGGCAGATGAGTATGTAGTCCAGTATGCTTGGCACTTAATTATGAGGAGGAACAGAGCAATTTCCATACTGGACTATACCTATGGTCCATCTGGCTTCTGTTCCAGGGACCAATACCAGATGCAAGAAGGTTCAAGAAACTCCACAGAAGGTAGATACAGACTAGTATGATCTCTGAGTAAGTCCTTTCTTAATCTCCAAGGCTAGGGACAGACATTAAAAAAGCCAGAGCCTGAATTAATTCAAACTGTGCAGATTAGTTTTACCTGCCTAGACTGAACCGGTTTGTAACAGGACAGACATTCTCTCTAGACTGAGGCAATGCAGGCGAATGCCTGCAGTTGCTAAAGCCAAGCTCCAAGGGGCACTAGAGCAGGCCCTCCACTGCAGGGAAGCTGTGCTGGGGGGACATGGCCAGTTAGGGCTGAAGCGGCCAGAGAGGGGTTTAATTCCTCCCTCTCTATCCCAGCTGGGCACTCCCCCCTCACTGCTACAGCACTGGGGCACCATGGCCCCTGAGGCAGAGTGGGGGCAGGGAGGAAAGCGGGTCTCCCTTCTACCCCCGCTGACAGCCAGGTCTGCCCACCATTGGACCTATGCTTCCAGCCTGGTAACTGGCCCCTTGCTGTCGCCTCTGCTGGATGAGGGAGGGAGGAGGAATAATCCCTGTCCCTGCTCCCTCCCCACCCCAAGGGACCCTGCTAACCAGTGTCTGGCCATGCCCCCGCCCCACTGCTACAGCAGGAGGGGGCATGGCCCTTGCTGGGGGGCAGCAGCCCCTGTCATAATGTGGGTGAGTGCAAGCCCCTATCTGGTGGGGGTGCTGCGCTATGGGGTTGGCATAGCTGCAATGGGCTGTGCATAGCAGCACTGGGGGCTGGAGCTGGCTAGAGCCCTGCAAGCCCCCTGCAGCACTGCCGTGCTCTGCAGCAGTTCTGCTGGCCCTGCAGAGTGGCCTCAGTTGGGAAGAGGCCCACACACCTCCACATTGACAGGGGCTGCTGCCAAAGTACCCTCCAAGTTGCGCGTGTGCGTGGCTGTGCATGCTTTAAAACCATGCCGCGCACAAGCTTATTAATGTTGCGCACCCGCCCAGAAAGCAGCTGGGCTGCGGCTTCCCTGAGAGGAGCTGGGCAATGAGCTGGGCGTGGAGCACAACGGAGGTACCAGGGCCTGTGCAGGACACTTACTGGAGGTAAGCTCAGGCAGCAGCTCCTCCCCAAGGCCATGTGCTCCCAGAGGCGAGGTGGGGACGGGGGCTGGGGCTAGGGGCTGGTGCCGAGGAACTGCTCCACTTCCCAGCCCCAACGCTATGTGCATCCTCACTCCCAGAGGCATGGTGAGGCAGGGACGGGGGCTGGCACGGGCTTCGCTGGCTCTGGGGAACTGCTCTGTGCCCCCACATCACCTTGGGGAAGGAGGAGGTATATGGCATCAGGGCTGGGGAGCAGAGCAGTTCCCTGGAGTTGTCAGAGCCCGCAGAACAGTTCTCTGGAGCCAGTGGAGCCCGCACAAGCCCCAACCCCCGTCCCCACCCTCACCCTGCCTGAGGGCTGAGGAGCTTACCTTCGGTAAGTGTCCCATGCCAGCCCCGGTGCCTCCCTTCCAGTTCTATCAATCGATTATGTCTGGCCCATGGCTGCCCCACAGCACTCCACTGTGCTGCTCTGGGCAGCAGTTAGCATGGAGAAGGGTGGTGGGTGAGGCCCACAGTGCACCACATAGGGCCAAACCCTGCCTGCTCCCACCTGGACACTTATTGCGGGACACTTACTGGTCTATCGCTTTGAAAGGGGGAGGTGGGACCGAAGCGGCACACTCATGGACCGAAGAGGCATGCTCATGGACCACTATTCCTTAGAGGGAACATCGACTGCTGGCCCCAACAAGGCCCTGCCCCCTCCTGTAGCAGCAGCAAGGAGGGGGCATGGCCTGGCAACTCCCCTAGTGGGGGGGAAGGGAGCACAGTGGTGAGGGTGGGCAGACCTGGCTAACGTTCCTCCCTGCCACCCTCTGCCATAGGGGCCCCACTGCTGCAGCAGCGAGTGGGGAACACCCAGCAGACACGGCTTGGGTCCCTACTGGTGGGATATAGGGGAATTAAACCCCTCCCTGACCAGATCTCCACCCCTGCCTGTCCCTGCTCTGGCTGGGAAGCAGAGGGGCAGGAGCAGCCTGGCTAGGCTGGAGCAGAGGGCTGAGCCCAGAGAGCATGCTGGGGGTCTCTGTTTTAACTTAAACCAGTAACAGTTTTGGCACAGATATTGCATAAACCAGTTTGAGCCAAATCAGGTAAGTCTGATACTACATTCAACCAGGTTTATCTCAAACTGGTTTTAGCCATTTTCAAACTGGTTTATGTGCAGTAAACATCTGTTCTGTTACAGGTTTAAACCAGTTTCTGATCACTTAAACCAGTTTATGTGTAATGTTTTCCCCTAGCCTAACAATTACAGGTCAAGTTAAGTCCTAATGCATGAAGATCTATGCCCCTTCAAAACCTTTTAAATATTTACTATTATAACTCTGATTGTTAGCAATAAAATCAACTAGTTCTCCTTTGAATCATGCCAAGACCTTGGCCTCAGTCACATCCTGTGGCAATGAGCTACAAAGTCTAATTATATATGTATGCAGTATGTATCAGTTTTAAATTCAGCCCCTTTCAATTTAATTGAAAGGCTTCTTCTTGTGTTGTGAAGCAAGGAGAACAGATGCTCTCAATCTACTTTCTCTAATACATGTATTATTTTGTATACATTTATCATGAATCTCCTCATTCATCCCTCCACAGTAAACAATCAATTTCTTCAATCTCTGTTCATGAGAGAGCTTTTCAATTCCACTAGTCTTCCCAGTTGCTCTGAACTCCCTCTAAGCCTGCACAAATTATCTGCAAAATGAGGTGAACAGTATTGCACAAATGCTCCAGATAATAAAGAACCACGGCTTCTGTACAGAACAGCAATATCATATATTCTGTATTGTTTTCCATGCAAACTGTATTTTTGGTATCTAAATTTTTAAATTACATACATATTCCTTTTCACATTATGAAATAGGTTACTGATTTCTGATTTTTCCAATTCATTCACTTTCTTTAATCTTATTGTTCAGTGTCACATGGGATAGACATAGCTCCTGGATGTAATAGTATTTTAGCTCTGAGATGTGTATATTTCTCCTCATGCTTTTCTCATTTTTATTCTACTTAATTTGAACTCGCTTTTCTTCACATTTGCTTTTTAGCAATTCAGTATCTTATTCTCCCTTAGTTTGCACTATTTTTGTTAAGTGATGGTTCTACTCTGTATCTATATCTATACTGTAAAAGAAAAAAATCTTCTGTTCCATTTTTATTGTTCACTTGCCTACAGAGGGGGTTTTTTTGCTCAGGTTACTATAACCACTCGTATCCCATTTTTAGGGTGTTTGATAACTGTTGCATCATTACAACAGTTGCATCATGGGGGGGTCTTGACTGCCCACAAGATGCATATAAGCTACCAATGCAATGCTGTGGCTGGCAAAGCAAACCAAACTCTGGCATGCATCCACCGATGCATCTCAAGCAAAACCATGGAAATCATCCTCTCGCTTTACTCGGCCCTGGTGAGACTGCAGCTGGAGTGCTGCATCCAGTATTGGGCCCCCCATTTCAGGAGAGATGTGGAGAAGCTTGTGAGAGTCCAGAGGAGAGCCACTCATATGATCCAAGGCCTGGAGGGAAGGCTGTACAAGGAGAGGCTGAGGGACTTGGGACTCTTCAGTCTGGAACAGAGAAAGCTCGGGGGGATTTGGTGGCAGCCTACAATTATATAAGAGGGGTACACCAGGACCTAGGAGAACAGCTGTTCACCAGAGCTCTCCAAGAGATAACAAGGTCTAACAGCCATAAACTCCAGGAAGGCCAATTTAGACTAGACATAAGAATAAAGTTCTATCTGGTGCGAGTGTCCAGGGTCTGGAAAAATTTTCCCCCAGGGCAAGTACCTACTCTGGACTCTTTCAAAAAACATGTGGACTTATTTCTTGCTGCGGTCACTTGATCCCAGCTGACTTTCTGCCTATGGCAGGGGGGCCGGACTCAATGATCTCACAAGGTCCCTTCCAGCCCTTAATGTCTATGAAATTGAATGGATATAGCTTGAACATGATTCTTTTCTCACTACTGCCACTGCAATTATACAGATAGGAAAACAAGTAAGATGAGACTCAGTTTAATATACTTCCTGAATGCAGCAACATATTTTCTCAAGGATAACAAGAACAAGTCCTTATCCCAAAAAGCACACAGAGTGAAATGCCAAGAAATAAACAGGTCATCTAACTGACCCTTTGTATGTATTCTGTAATAGAAAACCACATATATATGCTTTAACTAAGACCATGTTTTAAAAAAAGTTGAGCAGTGCCTCAACTGGTAAAAAATCTTCCAAATTTTCAGTTATATTGCAATTAATGTGACATTCAGGGAAGCAGAAAAGCATACTCAAGAGCAGATTTTCACTACCTTGAAAAAGCAGAAACAAGTTTGCTCTCAGCTGCTAAGTTGTCAATGACTGAAACACGACATTTTAAAAGACAGAGTATTATGAACATTAACTGGAACAACCATCATATTATTGTTCTCCCCTTCACACAACATCACTCGTTACAAATGTGAAAAAAACATACAATTATAACCAAGCCCCAACTCTTAAAGTTAATTACGTGTCTAACACCTACCTGGCCACCTAAATACCACGGACAATACAGGTCAAAACAGAAACATATTGTTATTGTGACTAATGAACAAATATTGAAAATGAACCTCCCCTAAAACATACAGGCAACAAACCCAGAACTGACCTAAATACAACCCTTTTAAAAATGCCTCCCTAAACAGTCAACTAATCTAGTCATCACCTGGGTTACTGAAGGAAAAGCTTCATCTTTTCTACATTCTTAGAGGTTGATCAGGAAGTAAACTATGCTTAATAAATGGCGGATGTGAGAGAATACTTAACATTTCTTTTGTAGCCCCAGTAGAAAGAATATATGTTTTAGTATGTTGTCAAATTCTGGATATTGTCAGGAAAAGAGACAATATTAAATGTTTGGTAATACGAAGTCCCTGCTGTCTTCCTGCTGACATGCTATTTCTAGGATCAAATTCTCTGCTGGCATAAACTTGAGGTCCATGGAGTTTTGCCAGCAGAGAATTTGGCGCTCAGTTATCTGAAAATGTTTTACACTCCTTCCTACGTGCATTATTTCACAGCATCTGATGAAGTGAGCTTCAGCCCATGAAAGCTTGTACTACACACACACACACACACACACACACACACACTTTGGTTAGTCTATAAGGTGCAAATGCACCCTATCTTTTGTGGCAGCCTCAAGCTATACACTAAAGATTATAGGGCCATATCCTCAGCTGATGTAAATTACCTACTGGTATCAGTGGAGCTGGACACATTCTTCCTAGAACCTGGTTATTTATAGCCCTGCACAGAACCTAGTCATTTTCCTAAGTGCAAAGTGAATATACAATGCTTCCAAATCAGAACGGTAGTGTTTTCACACCCGTTCTTCACTCCTATGGATGACATTATGTGCAACAAAACATCAGATGCTCAGGACCACCTTAATTCTTCTTCCAAATTAAGGTTGTGCCTATGGTGCCAGGACAGTTCTGTCATCAAAGCCTTTCTAGCATAGACAGAGTTAAACCAGCAAAAACACCTTTGCTGGTATGGCTTTTTGGCTTGGCAAGGCAAATACACAACTACATCTACTTCAAGGTTTTGCTGGCACTGCTATATTGTGAAAAACAAAAAAAAAAGGAAAATGCCCATAACCTTCTCATGAAGGTAGGTCACATCTACATGGTAAACTTACTGTGACTGGCTGCAGTGGTGCAGTTGCCCACTGTTCCACACAGACTGTCTCCCAGCTAAACCAGAAGGCATGTAGCTCTGTTAGTTAGGATGGGGCGGTACATTACTTGGCAGTCACTCACAATGCCAGTGCCACAGTAACACAGCTTTGCTGCTTGCAGTTGGAGATGGTCCATGTGCTTTGGGGCACTCTACCTGGCAGGGCCATGTTCAAGTCTACATGTTTTGCCAAGCCAGCAAACCCCCTATGTCCCCAGACTTTCTGTATTACTTCTTCGGAATTACAGGTCTGTTTATTCTAGACCTATTTTAAAGTTACTTTATCAAATCTATTTCATAGCCTGTATAATCCCCAAAGCCTATTACATCTCTGCCTCTCCTAATTTATAATATTTAATATAACATTTATTCAAATAATAGCTTACTGCAGAATTGTCCAAGCGCAGCAGCATACTTTGTTGATATTAGTGAGGGTATCATTGATACTGGCTTAATACTTGCATGTTACTGATTTTTATGACTGCCTAAGAATCCTGTGAACTACTGCCTGATGTATAAAGTATTATTCTGCTTCTGAAGTTTATGCTTTAAAAGAAAAAACTAAGCAAGAATGTAAGCATCCTGGAATTTCCATTAATAATGAGAATAAAATACCCAAACTCATGATACTTGGATAAAATAATAATGCATGGATTGAAATTTAAAAATCAACTTGAGGCAGCATAATGAAACTCAGTCAGTGTTAACAGCAACCCAGTTAATCTCAACCAACTGCAGGCACTTTGAAGTCAATACTTTAGTATATTTCATTGTGAGATCCATTAAAAAATAAACAAAGCTGCTTTAGTTTTATATAAAAATGTCAGCAAAAAGTTTCTTTGGGATGTAATTTAAATATAAAATTGATAGATGAAGAAAAATAGCCACAAAAGTTGATATCCCTGGCCCAGAAAAACACCCTTAGAAAAATGTTGTCTCTACAAACAGGACAAAAGTTGTTCCAAAAGAGTGGCTGAGTATTCTCCTGTCATAAGGAGATCCCAAAATACCAAAGACCTAGTTTATCCTGCTCACCCTAACCACAGCCTCCCCTTCTACACACGTATATAAAGATCTGCAAGTGGCTATTACAAGGAAGCATTATTTAGAGCAGTTCTTGTGCTCCTCTAGGTTACACATGGGATTGAAAATGTCCCTAGCTACCTCCAGCACTTGGTGTAAAAAAGAAGGAATATCATACCATCTTTGGAGTCCTCTCCGATGCAAGCAGAACTGATCAGTACATTCAAGAATGTAGCAGAGTCTGTGTCAAAAGAGGCCCAGTGAATAGCTCAGAGAAAGCTAATATTTTCCTTGAAGTGACTTTAAAGACAATGGCTGTCACTGAAAGTCTCTCATACAAAAAAAGCGTGTCTGCTAGTATGATTCCATTACTGCCTTAAATCTACATTTTAAAAGAAAAGTGATTTTTATATATTTTACATATTGAAGCAATAAAGAAGATAAGCCCAGAACAACCAAATGATGAGCTCCTTTCCAGTCTCTTGGAACAAGCAGCAGAGGGTTATTATACCATTTAACAAAAAGCTTAAAGAGGTCATAACAATACTTAAGAATTAATCTCTTAATTTTTTTGAACTGTTTAAATAAGCCCGAGACCAAATTCAGCCCTGGCATAACTGGATGTTTGTTGAGAAGACAGACATCAGAGTTTAAACTCCAAAAAACAAGAAGAAAGAATATTTTTTGGACTCATGTGCTGCGCCCAGATGAGTGAGCACGTGCCTGTTGTGGTGTCTCAAAGCAGTTTGAGATGCTGCAAGAGGCATGCTGGGAACAAAAAAATGTTCCCTGCATTGCATATTTACAACATGGTCTTCAATTTTGATACCGGGAAATTCCGGTATAAAAAAACATGCTGGGGAAAAGCAGTGCAGGGCACAGTCCTGGAGCATGCCTCAAGGCAACTGGGGGCTGGGTCCTCCAAAAGATGTTCTGGCACCTGGCCAAAGCATCTCTGTGCCTCCCCCTTTCCCCTGCTGCTCCATCACGCTGCCTCTGTGTGCTGGGGCAAGGCTGCAGCAGCGGCTTGGACCCAGGCACTGTCCCAGGTAAGTAGGGACAAAGGGGTTCAGGGTGGGGGGTGGCAGCTGTGTGTGGGTAGAGGGACTGCTTTGTAGGTGGTGGGTCCCCTGCCTGCCGCACACATAGTGCATACCCTCTCCCCCCTCTCCTGCAGCAGCAGCCATCGGGATGCTCATGCCCGCTCCTGGCAGAGAGCCCTGGCGGCACGAGGCTGCCTCAGACCAGTGGCTGCACTAGGCCAGCTCCTGCTGCCACCCACAGCTTTAAGCACCACAGGCCAAAGTCACGCATGCTTGGGCCAGCCTAACAGTGGATTTCCCAGTATCAAAATGAGAGTCTGCATTGCAAATATGCAGCACAGGGAACATTGTTTCATTCCCAGCATGCCTCTCGCAGTGTCTCAAACTGCTTTGAGATGCCTCAACAAGCATGTGGTCACTTGTCTGTATATGCCCTATGCTGGCTTGTGCAAAATGCTAGACAAGGTTGGAATCATTTCGGGTACAGGAGAGTTTATTTGTTTCTCAAACCGTGTAGATTAAACTTTTGGTTGTTTTCTCACCACTGCTACCCCTGCTGTGGCTCTGCAGTAGTAACAGTGGGAACTCCAATGTAGACAAACTCTTGGTGTTTTAACCACCAACAGCATCACCAACCACCTCTTCATACTTTAACAGATGGAGCAAGAGTGGCAGCCAGATAGTGTAGACAAAACCTTAGAATGAAAGAGAAGAGCCCTCCTAAAGGAAACCAACAAGCCAAGATAAAGAGGCTATTTAGGCTGATGGCTCTATATTTTTTGGTCTAGAAAACTCCAAGGATAGAGCAAATATTAGACATTAAACTAGTGAATACATGGGATACAACTTTTCCTTATTCTTACTCACTCCATAAGCCAGTGGAGAATCAATAAGATTATTTTGTCATCTTGATAATAGTTCTGAGCCCTTGAAGTGAACTAAAATGTCATTTATTCATTCTTAGTAGGAAGAGATTTCAACAGTGCAACAGGAAGATTATTTTGCCTCTTATTTTTGATCTTAGACATATAATTGTTAGGTGGTTTTACAGTGGTCTTAACAATGGCATAACAAGGTAGATCCATGCCCTACGCAGAGGTGCTGCACAGAGAAGTGGCATCAGCCTTTTTGCGGTCTCCTCCCCGTTATACTACTGGGCTTTAATACTTTGGATATTCATTTGAAGGCTCAAAACTCTTTTGCTTTTATTTTTTAAATGGTGTCCCCTGGAGAGGTGAAAAGGAAGGGATACTCCGGTCTTGGGAGGAGACTTCTGGTTCAGTTTTAAGGATAGCCAGCAGATGTCTCTGCTAAACACGCTGTAGTCAACACGATCATTTACAAACTTCACCAGGAATCAGGTGGCAGTATATTTTAACATTTCAAAGTTAGGGGAAAAATCCACACATTATTTCAAGGGACTGTTTTAAAGCAACCAACAGAGTAAGTATTGGCTTTTATTTACTTAACACTTAACAATTCCTACATTCATTAAATATTCCTTTTCTCTCCTGATATTATCTTGCTGAACAAGAGGAAATCACAAAAGGCTGAAATTATGTTTCAGAAGTCTTGATAGGAAATTAAATACAATGTGCACCCTGGGGGAAGAAGTCTTTTTGTCTTCAGGCTTTTGTGAAACACAGAGTCCTTCCTAGAAAATGACATAATTGTCAATCACATCCCTATTTCCAACAGAGAATTCTATTTATTTAATATTTTCCCTCAAACTAAAAATCAGTATGTGGAAGAGTACAATTCTATTTTTTGGCTAAGTAACACAGTAAATGGTAGAATAATTGTACCCTTGACAGACAACATTCAGATAGTGCATAATATGTAGATGGAAAGAAAATGTATCTGGTGCTGATCTTAACATAGATAAGACCAACTTAGCTTCTAACCAGTGAAGCTAATATTACTTTCTAATTGGCATTTGCCTTTAACATACAGAATGATTTTCTGATTAATACTGAAGAAAAGATCTCAGAAGGAACAGGATCAGCTGAAAAGGCATCTGTTTGAAATATATACACAGTAATTAGGAGAGGGCATCAAACAGATGTGATTACTTATTTCATGGGTGTGTGTCAAAAAGAGGAAAGCCAGCGACTTAACCCTAGGGTGACTTCAAGAGGATTTACTCTATCTAGTGTCTGTGATTAGCACCATAAAATCTGGAGCTTCTGAACAAGTGGAGTTTTACACAATATGCAAATTTCTTTTTACTTTAATTTAGCCCCTTTGGATTTAACATAAAATCTCTGCAATGCAGGAAGAGAAACAGCTGGATATGGTTAGTTCAGAAATTTAAGAAATGTAATAAATGAAATAAGTTAATCCTTGCTATGATACCCAACATCCATTTGAATAGAAACTCGACATCTGTTAAAGAATGACTAAGTGCACATTTAAGATTCCACTGAAACATTTTGCTATGAATGTCAAAATACTGATACATTCTTTAATCAAGAGAATTTTATTTTTAAAAATATATTTACTTTGTTTCACCAGCCTGTCGAGATTAATTTTCCAAGTATATTTGGGTAAGGAAACTGTTCATGTAGCAGGCAAAGAAAAAATATCCCCAAGGTAATATTTTTTTTTCTCTCTTTGTAGATCAAGACATAATAAAAACTAACTGACAATACAGAACACTAATTAACATTTAAGGGAATGTAATCCATGCACAGTTTAACTTCTTATATCATTTTTAGTTCAAATTTCTAATGGTAACTTCAAAAACATCTTAATGTAGAGAATATTTCAATATTCCTAAATTGGTAGGTTAAGAATATACATTTATGGTAATTTTATGTTTTCATTTACAGGGTACCTACTAAATATGCTATACCTCAGAGCCTACAAGGCATTTACTCATCTAACTCGCATGTATTTTGGAGGGTCTGTACCCAAGAATACGGGGGCTGAGCCTATAACCCTTATTCAGAATTTATTCACAGGAGTAGTTTTATAGGTTTTTAATGGATAGTGTCAAGCCAGTGGCACTGAGAACATGTTTGTGCCTCAATATAGCAGAGAAAAAATAGTCTGACATGGTCATTGTTGAGGAGGAGGGAGAGGGAGAAAGAGAAAGATAGTTTTACTAGATCACCTTGACGCTCAGGGATGGTGCATTAGGTTAGAAGCCCGGGTATCAGAGGCCCTTGCATAATTTCTTAAATACATTTATTCCAATAGGGCAAGTAAGTAAAATTTTCTCTACTGTGAAAATAAAGCAACAGAGATTTCACAAGGTCATGTCAGAGAGAAATGGGAACAGAATCCATGCTTCTATGATGGCAGAGACAAGTTTTAGCTACTCATCAGCCACATTTGCCCTTCAGTCTGAATTGATGTGCTTGCCTACATGTCACATACGAATGTTTCTTCTACTCATCTGTTTTCCAATATGAATTCTTCAATTGTTTTAATTCTATCTATAGGTGTTAGCAGATAATTTCCTAATTAATACTATTCCTAAAAACAGCTTCTTTGAAGACAAAAAAGGGGGTCTTACTGAGCTTTTCCTTTTAATCCACTTCTAACCAATCTTTAAAAAAATCAAAACTATCATAAAGATTTTTTTACTGTGGAATGAATACACTCACGTGTCATGCAAGAAGCATAACCCTCATTTAGTGTGGACATTTTAGTTCTGTAGATGAGAATTTTATTGTTATGGGAACAGTTTGTGTGTTTTCATGTTCTACGTTAACTGCTGGTTGATTGCTTAAAAATCTTCAGTAAAAAGGAATTAAAAAGTACCAACCAATAATAAAATAAAGATGGCAACACCTTGATGGTTATAAACAGACTGCTCCTTGTCAGGTTTTGAATGTGCCTTCCATGAGAGAGCAATCAATGCCTATCTGGACAGGTTTGGAGCTGAAGTATTTAGAACTTGCTCTTATTCAATAATCACTCTCTCACAAAGAAGGAAGAAGAAGGGTTTCAGATTTGGAAGGTCTTGTGCCTCTCTTCAAATGATGTATACAGACAATGATCTTCATGAGGCTACCATATATTTTTGACTGCTTGAGTTGAAAAAGAAAGCTTTAGCTGCCATAAGAGTGCTTAAGAAATAAGGTGAATATTTATATTATCAGACAGACCACCTAAACCTGGCTTTATAATACAGCCTGAATGCACAATAATCACCCTCAATATTTCTGAGGACCTAGGACTAACTGGTTTGCCCAAAGTCCAATAGGAATCCCATGATAAAGTCGGAAGCTGACTTAAGTCTTGCAAATTCTAAATGGGTCATCCTCCTTTTCATAGCCCCATTGACTTCACTGGCACTGCACACACAAGTGCCCACAGAAGAGAATAAGAACTTCACAATGAGATCTTTTGGTGAGTTTAGCTCTGCAACTATCTAAGACAGTGGAGTTAATAAAGTTGCACACTTTCTTGTAATTATGTACAGTATGATATCCAGACTTACCAGCACTCTGGTGCAGAAAAGCAGATCTGTACTCACATCAATGAGCACTTACATGGAACGAGTGAATAAATGTAGGAACATCCGCCCTAAAAGAAAGACAACCTAACTCAAATGTATTAAAATGTCCTGCAATATCTTAAAGAATCACTTGGTTTGGGGTTAAAACTATCGCATAGGATGTTGTTATACAAACAAGTTACCATGACATAGGCTGGCAGATGAATTTACTTAATGCCAGCTACTTCACAATAAGTTTCTATGCTCTGACCCTACAACAAATGCAAGGCAGTTTACCTTTTTATTGAAAAGAAAGCCACTTCACATTCACTAACAGGTAAGAACATACATAGAGGCAAGTACCACAAAAAGGGAAGATGCATTCTATATTTATGTGTTAAGTTACTTTGCAAGACCTTGTTCATGTGCCATTACCCAGACCCTTTTAAACTAAATAGCATCCAAGATAAATTAATCATTTATAGTCACACCAAATTTTCCCATACTGTTATTCCAATGTTGATTTCAGCGTAGCTACAATGGCACGGGCAGTAGATAATAAGGGCTAGGAACTTTATAGCTTTGAATACAGTGGACTGATAATCTGTTTAAATTGTAAGGCAAAGGTGGCCCATAATAACTTCTTGCAGGGAACACAACTATTAATTTGTAGACAGGCCTTATTCTACCTAATTCAGAAGCATGTATATTATGCATGTGTATTTAATACTTGCGCCAATTTAAGAGCACCTTTGCAATGAACATATTAAAAAGCACAGGATGAAAAACATTGAATTCAGAAAAGGATGTAAATATTGAAAAAGCAGGATCATGAAACAAATCACAGTATTTCTGTCTCAAAGCTTATATTTGGGAACAACAATGGTAAAAGTACAGTCTGTCTCGCTCAAACCCTGCAGGTGCATTACATAAAGAACTCAAATAAAGATCCTTTTAAAATGTTTGCTTGTTTGTAAGTGTGTAGGAGTTTTGTTACTCTAGTTAAGCCAACGTCCAACAGTACAATAAAATGCAGGATACTGAATAGTAGGTATACAAAGCATTCTCTGCCTCACAAGCCCCAGAAATACGGGGCCTTGTAGGTCAGCAATTAACCCTTGTCCTCTGACCTGTCTACAGCAGCAGCTTAGTCACTCTCAAGACAAGCATGCCCCAATTCTGAAAATAAATAAATAAATAAATAAAGCAATAGGATTATTCTAATATCAGTTAAAAAACATTTTTCACTGGAGTGATTCTTCTGCCTTCAGTACAGTAGTTCCTGGTCTACCTTACTTCAAATGGAAATAGCATAATTTCCAAGAATTGTACTTCACCTAGGGATGACAGATGTAAATTCAGGTCTTAAAGGTGGATATAGGTGGAGGAAGAGAAGAGATGGACATTTTCATTTTAAATGGGAAAAATGGGGAACTCTTCTAATTCAACCAGGAGTTAGTTAATAGATTTTTTTTGATGATGTAATGGACTAACAGGGCCTCAATAGTACAAAGAATCTTTTTCAATGGAAATATACACGTGAAGGGGGTATACAGCCCCAAAATACCACAAATGTCTCCTAATAGAATTCTTCCAGACTGGATGGAAGATTGAGTTTGTGCCAGCCCCAAGAACCTGCAGATCTCTATGGATAATTAGGAACTAGATACAGGGGGTGGCAATTATTTTGTGTGGAGGGCCGCTTAATGAGGTTTGGTGAGCTTTCCCTTTGACATTACCTCACCCCCAGTCACGATCTTGGGACTGGAAGTCCTGCCCCTAACCAACAACCTTTGCCACTGGAAGTCCCTTCCCTTGCCCCCGTAAATACTCCTTTTGGGGAGGGTGGGGGTTGCCATCTTAGAACCAGAAAAAAACAAATCTAACACTAAAAGTCAAACACCTACTGTAATATATTTTAATTGTATTACAAAAAATATTTGTCAAGATTTTTTGCATCTGTAGAGACGTATATATAGAGGTATATATACAGATGATTGCATAATAACTCAAAAATAAATTATTAGCCTTGTATCTTGTGTGTGTGTGTGTGTGTGTGTGTGTGCGCGCGTGCACACATGGTGGGTGTGTGTATATGGTGAGGAGTGTGTTGGGGGTGTGTGGTGAGGTGTGGGTATGTGGGCCCAGGTTTGTGAGGGGGGGTGTGTGTGTGGGGCATAGGTTATGCATGAGGGGGTGTATATGTGGGAGGTTGGGGATAAATGGTGTGTGCTTGTGACATTTGTGGTGTGAGCGAGGGTGAGGAGGGGTGTGGGGACCCCCCACACTCCCCCATGGTGCAGCAGCAGCAGGCATGGGTGCTCAGGGTGCTTGTGCCCAGCATAATGTGCTTGTGCTCAATGGCATGTGGCTCCAGCCACCACTCCACATCGTGGCAAGAAGCACAGCCCAGACAGGCCACCTCTATTGCTGGCACTCTCTATCGTGCACATGCAGTCCCTGCATTTGCACACAACTGGAGGGAAGCCACATGTGCCGGAGCTGGCTGTTTTCACTGCTCTTTGCCATGTAGGTCCTGGAACTCTTCAGGGAAGCAGGGGCTGGGGTTCCCTTCCACTTCTGGCAGAGTCCCAGGACCTGTGTGGCAGGGAGTGACAAAGGCAGCTGGCTCCAGTGCAAGGAGCTTCCTTCCAGTGGCACACAAATGTTGGGCTGAGTGTGTGTGGCAGGGAGTGCCAGGGGTAGAAATGGCCTAGTGGGGCTGAACTTCTAGCCATGATGTGCAGTGCTGGCTAGAGCTGTGTGCCACTGTGTAGAAGCACCTCTATCTGCTGCTGCTGTCACCTCTGCCTGCCAGGGTTGCATGCAAGAGGGGGGGAATTTGGGGTGGGGAGGGGGACCCCCACGATCCCTCATATCCATCCAAGCTCAAGCTCCACAATGCTGCCAACCCCTGGGCACAGGCCCTATGCTGCTGCCAGCCCCAGCCCCATGCTCCGTGCTCCCACACAGCTGCAGCCCCTGCCCCCATGCCTGCTGCTTCTCTACTCACTGCCCACAGTGAGGGGGATGCCAGGGAAGCCAAGCAGGTCCACCAGCAGCTGCAGCAGTGGCAGCAGCTGCCCTGCTTGGAAGCTGTGTGCTGGCTACGCTGGGCCCTTCTGCCCACGAGGGGGGGAGCAAGGTGTAATAGAGCATGTTGGGGGGATGTATATGTGGATACCTCACTCCCACCCCCGTGGGCAGAATGGCTGGGCAGGGTACCACGGGCTGGATGAAAGTGCCTGGTAGCCCTGCCTCTGAACTGGACTATTAGTGCAGGTAGCGCATAAACCCACACCAGCTATGGGAAATTCTTTCCTCACCCCATGAAGCCACACTAACTAGCATACTCTTGGCCACACACCTTAAGGTAAGGTTTCCTTAGCACAAAAAGGTTCTACTGAAAAGATGTGATCCGCTCTGGTTAGCAACAACACACAAACACCAGATGGCGCCACTGCAGATATGTTTTGCTGCTTCTATCAGAAAACACAGCAATTAGCTCCTGCAAGAAATATTTAGTATCTGCTGTGCTGCAGTTCTTTTTAGAAGGTAAGCATGTAACAAGACATGTGTTTCCTCTGTGTCTCAATTCCTTGGAAATATTTTCTTAACTCTAGCTGCTGACTGTGGTTTAAAACTGGGTAAGCAAACAACATTACACAGCTTTACTAACTCTTCTATGTTAAACTACATGGCTGGGGAAAGACCAGCCTGGATTCTTCCAGTACAGCCCTAGCTAGGCCCATATAGCAGATACAATATGGACTGACATCAGTGAATTGATATTAAAAAAAAAATGCCCCCCAATAAACAAAGAACCCCACCCCCCCAGAATACAAATAAAATCTTTTTTGTTTCCAGAAATAAACCTCATAAACAGATTATACTCTGCAAAGGCAGTTGGAAGGATTACATGTGCTAATTCTTTTCTCTCAGCGTTCTTGAAATCAGGTTCTTGTAGTTCAATTGGACTTCAAAAGGTATAAACAATGTTTTGTTTGTTTTAATTCACAAAATGAAAGCTAAGAAAACACAGACTGACATGACATGCTAGCAGCAGAAGCAACTAGAAAAAAAAGGAAATGATTCATTTATTTTTGTTCTCTCAGCCAAGTTCACCTGGGGGTTAAAGTTAACAAGAAAAAAAGTCTGTTTGCCAGCCACAAAAACAAACAAACAAAAACCAAGAGATATTCCGGTGTCTTTTGGAAGTAAACAATTTCTTATATCTAATCTGTTCTTTGTCTTTTTGCTCATCCTGGAATAATGTCTGAACACAAAGTCCAAGCACAGTTTCCAACAATATATTCATCTGACTAGAAGTTGCAGAAGTTGGGTATAGCTTGCTCTTGTTATCCAGGCAGGCTGGGGGAAGATGACATCTGCCTGGAATGCAGAGAGGGAAAAAAGGTGAAATAAGAGGGAAAGAAAAACAGCAGAATTGAACAAATAGTTTGGGGAGACTGGGACTGGAGGTGGAGGAGAGAGATTGTGGGTGGGAATTGTAGGATTGGACAAGAAGCTTGGGTACTAGGAGAAACTGGGAACCAGTAAATAAAATTGGGGAGGTGGACATTGGCATAACTGAGGGTAAGAGTAAATAAAATGCTTTGGTGTGAGGATAGGAACTAGAAGGGAGCTGAGAGGGAGAGATCATAGAATCATATAAAATTAGGGTTGGGAGGGACCTCAGGAGGTCACCTAGTTCACCCCTCTGGTCAAAGCAGAACCAGCCCCAACTACATCATGCCAGCCAAAGCTTTGTCCACCGGGGTCTTAAAAACCACCAAGGACAGAGATTCCACCACCTCTTTGGGTAACCTGTTTTACTGCCCTCCTAGTGAAAAAATTCTTCCTAATATCTAACCTAAACTTCCCTTGCTGCAACTTGAGACGATTGCTCTTAGTTCTGTCATCTGCCAACACTGAGAACAGTCTAGTTCTATCCTCTTTTGAACCTCACTTCAGGTAGTTGAAGGCTGCTATTAAATCCCTTTTCATTCATTCTTCTCTTTTGTAGACTAAATAAGCCCAGTTCCCTCAGACTCTCCTCAGAAGTCATGTGTCCCAGCACCTTCACCATTTTTGTTGTCTTCTTCAGGACCCTCTCCAATTTATCGACATCTGTCCTGTAGTGGGGCCCCAAAACTGAATACAGTACTCCAGATGTGGCCTCAACAGTGCTGAATAGAGGGGAATAATCACTTCCCTTGACTTACTGGCAACATGCCCACCAGTGCAGCCCAGTATGCCATTAGCCTTCTTGGCAACAGGTGCACACTGCTGACTTACATTCAGTGTATTGTCCACTGTAACCCCCAGGTCTTTTTGTGCAGAGCTGCTGCCCAGCCAGTCAACTCCCGGCCTGTACTGGTACATGGGTTTGTTCTGCTCTAAGCGCAGGAATTTTCACTTGCCCTTGTTGAACCTCATGAGATTTCTTTTGGCTCAGTCCTCCAATTTGTCTAGGTCACTCTGAATCCTACCCCTACCATCCAATATATTTACTATTCCCCTCAGCTTGATGTCATCTGCAAATATGGACTGGCTGGCAAGGAAACTGGGACTAGAAGGAGAAGCCAGAGAAATGGAGGCTGGGACTGAGTAGGCAAAGAGAATAGCACTTGGGGGGCAAGGAACAAGAGGATTGGGACAGAGCAGATTGAAGGGGATGGAGTAGAAGGGGTCAGGAGGAAACTTGCAGACGAGTATGTGCGCAGCACAGAACAGCTCTTCAGCATCTGGAATGGACACAAGTTGCTTCATTTTCACACATTCTCTGGTGTAAGCCCACTGTAAAGTGGGCATTTCATTACCCTTTAGTACTAGTTCAAGTAGTGGATATCAATTAACTGTTGCTACCAGTTACTTGATTTGCTGTGTCAAAGATCAAAGTCTTTGATTTCAGATGCTGATGGCAAAAGGTCAAATGGCAAAGGGTCAGAGGCTAACACAACAAACTCTATAATTGTAATTTATCCCGCTGTATTAACAGTGCTGCATATACACACCCCTATCTGTGCCTCATTTCAAATTACTTAAGTTCTCATACGAGAGAGAGAAACTGACCTTGGCGGCCCAGCACAAAAGATAAAGTACCTATAGTAACGAGATTAGCTGACTTTACTAAAGCTGTAAAATTAAATATGCTACGTGCGCTATCCTGTGACCAAACAGAACCAGTACCACCCAAGTAAAAATAACCTCCCTTTTTTATGAAACCTGAGCAAACAAAGAAAGCACAAGTGCCAACTCATTAATTATTTATAATTGGCGTATACTAATTGGTTACCTGTGAAAAGTATAACTTTGAAAGAACTTCCGCCCAAAGCAGAGAACTGCATATACACTCAAGAAGAACAGATTGTGCACGAATATTTCTCTCCACCTACGTTATCTTTCTGGCGTATCCCCGTTTATCTCTCTATCTCTGGTGTTATCTTTCTTATCAAGAGCTCTCAGTAATCTGCAGACTGCAACGGCTTATATGAATCGCTCGGAAGCAACTGTCTTACCTACCCTGTAAATGCTGGATAACATGATATCTGCATGCTGTAACTGAATAAATCAATCAGCTCCTCTGCCTACGCTCCAGTACATCAGAAGCGTAAGTAAAATAAATCTTTTGTGAAACCATCACGCTGTGTTTAAATCATACTGACTCCTGCTTGCCGTTAACACCCACCTGCCCGGTCATAAATCCCCCTCCTTGTGCCAAGCCGGTCGTGCTGACCCAGGCTCGCAGGTCAAGGGTGCACAGGCGTTATGGGGCGTGACATGCTGAAGTTTCATATGGGGATCTACAGGTTCCAAATCTGATGATGGAACAAGTCAGCATAAAATTAGTAGACAGAGGGTGTGTCTACATGTGCACTGTAACATGCGGTAGCCTATTTTACTGCATATTAAAATGTCATGTAAAAAAACATGCAATTATGGGTTTGTGTACATAAAGTAATATATACAGTTATGGTATTCCTTATATTAGAGCAATGTGAAACCAATGTAGAAGGAGACTCATGCTCTGCCTTTTTTCTTACTGCTACCATAGTTTCAGATAATCTTCCAAACTTCTCACGAGGTGCACTTGCCAGCTAAGATTAATGGGAAAGGAGGGAATATTCACTTATTTGATTACTTGTGAGGTAGCATAGGAAAGGGTTATACATAAACAGAAAACAAAAATATAAAATAATGGGGAAAGTGTAAATGAACATATCCTGGGAAGAATGGAACAAATGTTTCCCTAGTTAGACAGAGTGATGAGATACTTCATTTGAAAATTAGTGCAAATTAATTTTCCTTGCTTTTATTTATAAAGATGTTAAATCATGGGCAAAAACATTTTTCAGCTAATGCCAAACATAATATTAAAATACTAAGACACAAGGTGCCTGAAAAAGGTTTAAGTAAACATGCATCAAGATGTAATTCTAGCATAAACTATGCCTTCTTGCTAAATATCACCTTAAAGCCAAGACTGTCAAGAACTCAATCAAAATGATACTAGACTAAGAAACAGATTTTTCTTTTATAACACATATTCATTATCAAATTCTATTGCCTGATTTATCTTCCATCAGTTTCTCTCCTGATTAAAAAGAATCACACTGATACAATCCAAATCCATCACATCCCACATGAATTAGAGAGGTACTTTTTACAAAAGGGCAAAATTAACAACAATCATCATAATAAATATGCATTGTTTAGTTTACTTCTTACTATTCCAGTCTATTCGAAACCCAGAATGAGAATTTCTTTTAGCATAAGATGAATGCAAAGCAAATTCTCTGGGGTCTGGAGAAAACTGAATTTCATAAGCAATACACATCTCACTGTACATCTTGCCACTAAAAGTCTATGACAGTTAAAGTGTGAGGAAGTTGCATGAAAGTAAACAAATCTGAAATCACTTTTGCATTATAAAGTATTTCTTTTTCCGAAATACCACAGGCTCTGTTCTACAAATGCTGATGGTTTATTTTCAACAGGTATTGATATGCTTCCATAGAAATTAACTAACATTGGAAATTTTTGATAGTAATAGGAGATATGTAGGAGGTGAAAAAATACTGATGGGAATACAATAAATCCAAAGCACTGGATATAATATTATACAGGTTGTAAGCATTTAGAGAATATCTAGGACAGTGCTTCCCAACCTTTTCCTCAGCATGACTCCACTGAAACAGTGGAAATTTTTTGTGACCACAAAATGATGCAGACAAAATCAACACCCGCTCCCTGCATGGATGGCACGGCTAGAGCGGAGTCTGTCGGGAATGGGGGAGAGGATGTAGGCTGCCCGCAGTGGGCTCAGGGCTCTCTGCCCTACTGCTCTCCCTCTGAGGGCCTCTACAACCCATCAAGAGGGAGGGCAGAAGGGTGAGGAGCCCCAAGCCTGCAGCAGGCAGCCCACATCTAGCCCCACGGCACACAGAAATCTGGGGGGCACATGCCCCCCATGCTTCTCTCCCCAGGAGTGCATGCAGTGGCAGGGAGCCAGCCCCACTGCCACCACCAGACAAGCCACTTGTGGCTTCGCCTTGCTGCCTCAGCTGGGCCCCACATTTCTGCCCCAGTTCCAAGCCCCATGCAGTGACCCAGCTTGGCAGTGCCCCCCAGTCCCAGCCCTGCCCTATTCCCTCCCTCACTGTGGGGGCCTCAATCTGCCCTCCCCACCATAGACTTACCTGGAAGAAACTGCAGAAGCTGCTTTCCACATTGCCCGGCTGCCACGTGCATGTGTGCATCTGCATGTGCATGTGGCAGCCCCTGCCTGATGGCCCTCCTCCCACTCCCCCCAGCCCCAAGCAGCTCCTTGCAGGCTAGAACCCTGCCGGCCTGTAAGGGGAATGCACCATTTCTGGTTTTTTTCCTGTGATTTTCATCACAATTAGTTAACACTGTTGAGTGTCTTCGCAACCTCATTTTTTATCATTGTGACCCAAAATGGGTCACGACAATAAGGCTGGGAACTGCTGATCTAGGAATTAACATGATCAAGGTTTACCCAGAGCTGACCCAGTGCACAACAGTTCATCAAGGGCATACAAGCTGCTCAGCATTGTAGACACCTCTCTACAAGGCATGGTTTGACACTCTCTTGCTCCCTGACTGACCTCTCATTTTGGTACCAGTAAACAGAGTCCAAGAGGGGTAGGTCATAGGGAAGAACAGGCAGAATGGAGGCTCAAAGGGCTTACTGCTGGGCCTAGTTTTTGTAAGCAGAGATGTGAAACACATTTTGTCATAGAATGTATGTTGCTAAGCCACCTTCTACATATCAGTGCATCTAAGAGTCATGTTCTACACATCCCTGCATCTTCCAATCACTTTTCCAGACTATACATAGGTGTAAATGGCTGGTCTTGATCTAGTCTCTGCAGGATCAAGTCCATAATGGAAAACATTCTACCATGTAGAAGGTAGTAACGAAAAGAATATTGTCTTGGAATTATTTAGGTTATAGTATGATAGAGGCTAAGTCCCTATCTACATGGAATCACTGGGGAACCACATGTCTTGTAGGCATCACTCAGAGATGGAAGACTGTCTAGAATAAAAGGTACCTGTCCTGGAACTTTTAGCAGAATTCAATTCCCACTGCAGACTTTATCTGAGAATTTGAGGAAGTTGCTTTATCCCCTTGCTGTAAAACTGGGATAATAGACAGTTCCCTATCATGCTGCTGCTATGAGCATTGGGCTAATTAAAGAAAAAACTAACAAAGTGTCTAAATCCCTTTTGTTTCATAGGCCTTAAAAACACATAATTTTTCTATTTTTTCCCCATAAAAAGGGATGGATAAGGAAAAAGAAAACTGAAAAAGCACAATCCCCATAAGTTCTTTTTTCAATTTTGTTTTAAAACTCTATTTTCACATTTATTTTTTCATAAAAATCTCCACTTTTGAAAAATGTTTAAAAAAATTGAGACATTCTACAAATTAAGGGATATCACAAAACATAATTATATTAAAGAATTCATCAACTTAGCATTATTCCTAACATGCATTACTAACATGTATTACCAGACAGAATCAAGCTATTTTGAGAAGTTATTTCAATGTCTAGTTTTGTTATATATCAAATAATGCACCTACTGCACTAGGAAACTTATTAAGCTGTCCATCGTGTAGATTGAAGTGTTTTAGCCTCTTAAGGGTAGCAATACACAGCTTCTCTGAACATAAGAGATATCACAGAAGATCTTGTTATGAGCTTATCCAACCATATTGACAACAGATATGGTGCTGATACAGTCAAAAATGGTTTTATTGATGAGGCAAATATAATAATTCACCACACTCCCCACAGAGTAGTATAAATGCATCTGCTTTGCTATTTGAACCAGTTAAACATGGCTATTGATGAGTGCTAGAGATAATGAAGTCTGATGCATCTAAGATATACAAATCATGACATGCAGAAAGTGATCATTTCATTCCCATTTCTATGAAGCAATTTATTCTTGCCTAGAAGCATTATTTTGCATACTACAAAGAAAATTCATGACCAGAACTGACTAATAAACAAGCCAGATGTAGAAAATGCTGCCTTCCCCTGGCCCCTTTCCCTCAAAAAAACTACCACCAGAAACAAATGAGCCACTCCAATATTAAAGTGTAAAAGGTACTGCAGATAATTTTAGAGAGGCAGACAGGCACACAAACTCCAAGTCATTTTGGTTGCTTTAGCTTTTATCATTGGTGCAGTACAGGAAGCAAATCTGAAGTGGGAATAAAGAGTGAAAGGCCTCAAGAGATTGTTCATTCATGCCTTTATATATTTCACCATTACTTTATTTTGTTACTATAAAGCTTACTTGCACCCAAAAGTGGAGAAAAAAGTTTTGTTGGGGTTTTTTTTCTCCTTTCAACATAAGACCTTATTAACTCTGTAATTTATTTAGGTGAATTAAGTGCTAGCAGAAGACTGAGATGAAAACACAACAGGATGCTACTATGAACTCTCCTTTCCTGTCAGGTCTCTAACCTCATTCCTCCACCATTAACCAAAGTTTGCTCCTGAATTCCACTGAGATGCTTCTTCAGACAAGAATGAATCTGCTTGGTGTAATACAGTGTATGAAAGCAGTTTATAACAAAAGTATGTACACACCACAGGCTCGCCTCATCTGTAATCTGCATCACAAAGTAGAAAATCCTTATTTCTCAGGGACTCTGTTAGGCTTCCAGTGGTCAGTGAAAGCTCTGCTATAGGTTTCCATTGGAATGAGACTTTGAAGAGCTACACAAGTCTTCTCGCAACACTCCTCCTTTATCAAGACCATAATTAGTTTTTAAGCATGGGGTCAAATCCTGAGTGGTGCTGAACATCTGAAACCTCTGTTGAAGCCAACAGGAAATACAGATGCCCAGTAGGACTGTGCAAAGCTTTGGTTGCTGATTTGATTTGGCCTGATTCGGTGGCCAAATCTCTGAATCCAAATCGAATCAAGAATGGAATCTCTCCGAATGAAATCTGAACCCTCCGAATCAATTCAGGGAGATTTGGCAAGATTTGATGATTTGGACATAGATGCAGCTTTAAAAGTTTTTTTCTACACACCTTAAGGTACCAGGCGGCTTGTGAATGCTGCACTGCTGGGATGGATGGAGTATCCCACGGGAGCCTCGGGGGCTCCCCAGCACGCTTGGCAGCAGACCCGGAAGTAGACCAGAAGCACTTCCAGTCCACTTCAGGGTCTGCCAGGGAGCGCACAGGGGTCCCCCCACCGTGCCTGCCCCACTCGGCGACTGGTCCATCCTGGGTCTGGAGGTCACCCAGGGTCCCTCCCATGGCTAATCACTAAGCCAGGGGGGACACAGAGTGTCCCCCCCACCACATGCTCGGCAGTGGACCTGGAAGTGAACCAGAAGTACTTCTGGTCCACTTCTGGGTCCGCTGCCGAGCATGCAGCCAATGGCTCTCTGGACATGGGTTCCTTTTGGGTTAGATGCATGTGTTTGATGCATCTGTGCTTGAAAATAACAAACTAAGCTGGACAAAAGGCTGAGGTTCAAATGTTTCATGACAGCTATGCACATACTGCTGTGTGCAACTAGCAAGCAAAACGCCAGTTTCATGAGGTCAGTGTATTCTTTGTGTGCAAATAAACAATACAAAAGAGCTTTCTTATATATGTGCTCAATAGGAAGATCACTCCCTATATGTAATCTTATGAATTTTCCGAATAGGCCACTAACCTAATTGCAAAAACAGATGCTCTTAGGGTTGTATTACTAGGCCTAATAAGATGCAGTTAGTATAAACAAAGACATATTATATATCCTAGAGTCAACAATACCCCTTGCACTAACTTAACAAGGAGCTAGCGGTTCTGATACTATATACTCACACTTTTTCTACAAGGTAGTGCAACTTTAATTTTTGCTAAATATTTCACAGGGGCTCAGACAATGAGCTCTGAAAAGGATCTGAAGGTTCCAGCATTTTCTGGCAGTCCTATTCATACCTCTATTAGGAGCTCTTCAGGCTCCCTAAAAGCACATACCTCCTGCAGAAAGGAGCAATGCACAAATGTGACCTGCTTTCTAATGTACATTCTCTGCAAAGGCTTTCTGAGTTTGAGGGCTAGAACTCTCATTCCATAAATCAAAGTGCCATTTACATGTATCTTTTTATGTGACAGTCCCCCAGAATCAGGGACCCCCAGAATCATTTAACCCCAGCCTCCTTTCCTGCCCATGGCAGGGGGTTGGACTAGATGATCTGCTTAGGTCCCTTCCAACCCTACCAACTATGAAACTATGAAAGCAGTGGTTAAAAGTAAATATTGTGTCATAGATTATATGAATATAGCTGACTGCTAGTTTCCAGCAGAAGTTGAAAATACTTTTCATTTTACTAAATTGTGTGCTATCACCATGTAGGTGCATAATTTCTTTGCATATAGTGAACATCTCAGTAAAGTGGGAAATATGTTTTTCATCCCAGCAGTATAAGCATGTCACTAGTTGGGTAACTTCAATAATAAAAAAAAACAAACCCAAACCATCTTATTATGAAGGGATGCATATTTGAATTATATAAGTATTTACGAAAAAATCAAAATGAGACCATTCACTCATCAGATCAGTTTTAAATCATGTCAGCCAAGGAAGCTTTTCATAGCTCTGAATTCCTTAATACCTCTCCCAGATCCTGCTTTTTACAATCCAAGAAGTGATTAGTTAAGAGATGACTAGTACTCAAACTCTTGAATTATTTTCACAGTGGGTTTACAATCATGTGGTTATGGTTTTTTTCATAAGATATATAGCTGCCCAGGAAAAAGGCTATATAAAAAGAGTAGAAGCACAAGATATTTTTCACAATACTTCCATTAAAATACACCACAATGATGCAATCTATTCTGTTGTAAAAAGTAAAAATCATTTGGGAAGTTTCTAGATAGATAATAGAACAATATTTACTATATACCAAGCAGTGTTGGGGACTTCACTAAATTGCTTTTACTGGTTCCCCCATGATTAGCTTTCCCATCTCACAAAAAGCTCTTCTGCATCAGGGCAAACACCTTTAGGTCTTTAAGTGCACTAGAAAACCTTATTGCTGATACTACAATTGAAGTCAGCTCAGCTAATTATGACCAATATTTTTTCTACATTTTTGTGTCTATGCATGTAGTGTAAGTTTCACATGTTTGAGCAGCTCAAGACTTTACATGTGTATTTAGGAAAAGGTCCACAGATATTTTTTGTTTACTACCAGTGACCCACAGTGACTTGAAAAAAAATCTTATCTGCTAAAATTGAATATACCCAGTCACTCATGTGGTCCTGGTCTCAGACCAGGAAACAGTAGGACAAATCTATCTCTGTGAATTAAATTACAGGAATATAAAATAAGATCAGATACAAGATATGCCTTACAAATTAATTTGGAAAATCACTTTCTGTGCTGGTCACATTTGAGACTGACCTGTAAGTCTTTCCAAAGCATCAAATCCATGTTTCAGTGCAATGATATCAAGAAAGGAAACTGTCCCATCTTCAAATCTAAAGAAAAAGTAAACAAATAAGCACAGTAAACAAATCATGGAGCCACTGTACATGCATAGAATTGAAATACTTTAACAACACGATTATAAATTTATTTAAAATTAAAAAGAATTTGCTGAGGACAAGATTTTTCCCAGCAGAGATCAGTCTCGAGGGCTAGGGACAGAAGTTACATATAAACCAGTTAAAGTCATCAAAAACTGGTTTAAACCTGTAACAGAACAGAAGTTAGGTACACATAAACAAGTTTCAAAACAGCCAAAACAGATTTAAGATAAACCTGGCTGAATACAGACTTAACAGATTTGTGTCATACTGGTTTATGAAACTTCTGTCCCAGACCCCTTCCTGGTTCAAGTTAAATCACAATGCCTCAGCATGCTTTCAGCCCTGGGCTGGACTGTGCTGTCTGCTCCAGAGAGCAGGGCTAGCCACACCTCTCTACTCCCTAGCCTTAGCAGTGAGGGCTGGTTTACTGCAAACCCCAGCTGGGGTCTAGGGTCTGGGGCCAGGCAGTGGGGCTCAGCGTGCTGGCCACATCTCCTGCTCTCCATTCTGCTAGCTGCAACCATGGACTACAAATCCCAGAGGCACTAGGAAGCAGGAAGAGGAAGTGATGAGAAACCCTGCAGAGTCCTGCTGCTGTAATTTTGGACTGCAAATCACAGAGATCTCAGGGGCAGCATGAAAAGAAAGGCCAGGCAGAGTATGGGCTGGGGCCTGGCAATGCCCCTTATACTCCAGCAGGGAGGGTAGGGAAAGCCATAGAGGAATCCTTTCTTCACTTTAGCAGTGGCTGTAAGGCACGCTCTAGCACCTCCCAGCATCTGGCTTGAGCCACTGCAGACACGTGGCTACATTTCCTGAATCAAAAGTCTGTTCACTTGTTTGTCAGTTTAATCTCTGCAAGCTTAGACTAACCTGCAAAGACTGAATTAATTCAGCCTCGGGCTTTTTGACTGTCTGTACTTGGCCTTAGTCTTATTGGTCATATTTATACCACCTCTCTGTTGGGCCTTAAAACACCGCTGAGAAATAATTTCCATCTTTTCACTCCCGCTTCATATGGCCCATGCCCTGGCAATTAGGCATTGCCAATAGCTCAGATGGGTACTGAGGGTATGGTCTGATACCTCGGTTAGTCTCTGTCATGGGAGAACCTGAGACCAGCACTGGGGCAGGTGCTCAAGGTACCTCTGAGCCTATTATTTCCCCTAACTGCTAGCTGGGATACACCTGCCATGAAAGGAAGCGGGTAGAACTTGTTTCCCAGCAGTAGCCCCTGACTCAGGGAAAGGCAATGAACACATGATCACAGAATCATAGAAATCACAGACCATCAAAAAGTCAGGCTTGAAGGGACCTCAAGAGGTCATCTAATCCAATTCCCTTCTCGAGGCAGGATCATCCCTATAGGAATCATCGTAAACTAGTGAGAGATTGGTGATTATAAGGTATTTAGTGGAATTTAGCAGATTCATTGAAATCTGACAGAGGCCATGATGTGAGTGCTTCTGTTATGCCTGTTATGGTAGCTGGAGCTCCAAATATGGTACCAATGCACAGATGCTTCAACTTTAAAAAAGCAGACTGGAGAGGCTTTTCTGAACACCTTGACAAAAAGGTGACACATATCAAACCAGTCTTAGATAACTATGAGCTTTTCGTGAATCCACTAAGCAAAACCTCCAAGAGGTATCTACCAGGATTTACTCCCATGCTAGCAGCTAAATAGAAAAAATACCAGTAAATGTTTCAAATAGATCCTCTCTCAGAAGACACTATTGTGGCAGGGACAGTCCTAACTAACAAGCTCCAAGAAGAAAGGTGATGGAAATGGAAAGAATTGATCAAAGGAACAGATACTACCCACACTAGCAGGAAAGCATGCTTAACAACCATTTGCAAGCTGAGTAACGACCTGAAGAAAGTACAGCAATATCACAACATCACAGCCACCCAGGTAGCTCACCAGCTTCTACTCAACAGTAAAGATCTGAACAGCCTAAAATACGGTTAGACAGCAAACTGATCCAGAGGAAAATCAATTTAGCATGTCACCTACAATAGATTAACTTGATGCAGGAATAAATCACTTGAAGAACGGCAAAGCAGCTGGACTCAATGGTATATGCAAAGAGCAGATCAAGCACTCTGGTGCCTCAACAAACTTACGTGTATTACACCTTTTTAACAATTGCTTATCAACCTTTAGAATCTCTACACTATGGCAACTATCCTGTGTAACAGTTCTATTAAATCCAGGGAAAGATGCCTCTGGCCCAGAGAAATTTAGGCTGTGTCACTTCTGTGCTTTCTTTATAAACTTTACAAATGCCTTATTCTCAATTGTCTTTCACCTCATATCGAACAACATCTAATACCAGAACAAGTCAGATTCAGACTAGGCAGGTCCTCCACTAGCTATCACCCAGCATACAGAAGATGGATTCAAGAAAAGGATAACAGGTGTTGTGTTTGTAGACCTATCAGCGGCATATGACAGACAACCACCGAAACATGCTTGCCAAATTCTACAATATGACATGTAACTACCACCTAGTGCAGCTTATCCAATCTCATTTGAAGACCAGACATTTTTACATAGAACTGTGGAAGAAATGGAGCCACTGGAGATGACAACAAAATGGCCTCTCGCTTGGTGGCAGGCTAGCAACAATCATTTTTAACATATATACCAATACCCAACTCATACAGGGTAATATGAGGAGTGTTATATATGCTAATGAACACGTTGCAAGAAAAGGACTTCACCATTGTTGAGAACAGACTAACATGTGCACTGAGCAACCTCTCAGATTACTACAATAAGAACAAGTTTCCCACCAACCCAACCAAGACCCAGATCATAGCTTTTCACCTAAACCATGGAGAAGTCAAGTAGAAACTAAACATCACCTGGGATGGAATCCCACTGACTAATCAACTGAACCCTATGTACTTGGGGGTTACACTGGACTGAACGCTTACCTTCAAAGCACATACAGAGAAGATGAAAGGGAAAGTCACCACCTACAACAATATATTTTGAAAGTTGGTCACCTCAAAGTGGGGAGTGAATCCAGCTATATTATGAACACTGCTATTACCGTGTTTTACTCCACTGTAGAATATGCATGTCCACTATGGGAACAATCACTTCATGGCAAGAAGCTAGGCCCAGTTCTAAATGACAGCTGTCATAGGATGTCTAAAGTCAGCACTGAAGGACAGCCTGTACTTACTGGATGGCATTGCACCACCTCATATCAGAAGAAAGGATCAAGGCAGATGGAATACCCCAGGCATCCACTCTATGGTCACATGTGAAAGAGTTTGGTGACCAGTGTTGCACATGATGGCTAACAGGGCACGACTGAGGTTATGGAAGGAAAGGCTATGCACACTCAGGTGCTCTGAAATGGACCTGGAGGCCCAGGAGGACCTTCTCAGAGAGGCTGATCTAGACTGGCCAACATGGTAATGCTGATCTAGACTGGCCTGAATCACCTGTGCATGCAAACTGTGCATGCAAACAGGATCAAATGGGGCTACTTTAATGACATGAATATATGCAAGTGCAGTGAAATGCAGACTAAAAAGCACCTGCTTGTTTGCTGACTCCTTGGTGAGTCCTATGTGAAGACGGACCTCACAGCAGCAATGGAAAGTTATTGCTTGTGCACGATTCAGGAAAAACATGTAGTTTAATGACATGGACACGAAAAGAAGAAAAAGGGGTAGGTGAGTGCCATGGGGCCAGTTTGAAGGCTGGATTCCACAGGTGGGGTTGGTGTATGTGGTTGGTGGTTGGTATGTGGTTGGTGTGTAGATCTGATGTGCAGGTCAGACTAACCCAGTCCATGGGGCAACCCTGCATGCTGGCTTGCCCTGCACATCAGATCTACCTACTGGCTATGCCCGTGTACTAGATCTGGCCATGGCCCGCCCCAGTGTAACACTACTGCTAAATTTCTGGACCTATGGGGAGCCCCACAGGGTGGATGACATGGCTAACCTATTATTAAAAACAGTGGGAGCAACTCTCATATACAACTATTAGGCCTAACGTTTGAAACATCAAAAATATCCTCTTATGTGCTATAAGTAAAGCCAAATGAAGATGGCATGGTCAATGTTCTGACATGGCAAGAACAGGAAGTAGTAAAATACACTCAAGAGAACCAAGGAAAAGGACCATGCTCCAAATCCTTTCCACTACAGAGCAGGGTACAACCCCCATGCTTCACACCAATCTGAACATGGGGTAAAATTCCTTCCTGATCTCAAATGGGGCAATCAATCTGACCTGAAGTCAAGGAGCAGGACCCTCTAGACAGGAGCCTCTGGGTTTAAGTCCCAACAGAAGCATCTGCATGCCCTAGTCAAAATGCACAGCTTTGGCTGTGGCCAATACCCTATGCTTCTGAGGAAGGCAAAAAAAAAAAAGTCCAGATATTATACTCCTACCAAAGAGGATGCCATATTCTGCAAGCTAGTTTTTCACATCAACTGCATGTTTATGCAAGGCAAGAAATATTTTTCTGGTTGTGCTCTGTGAACCTAGGGTCTGTAGGCATTAGGGTAAAAGACCCTATATACCTGCTTAACTCCCAGCCCAAAGAAGTGATTCAGCAGTATTGATAAAACTTTCACTTCCTAAAAATATAGCCAGGGGCACAAGCAGACTAGTACCAAATTCCTTTCCTTTCTTGAAGCAAGCAAGAAAATATAATCAAGATTCTATCCTTGTATGCATTCTAAAAATGAAATATTAGTAAAACACTAAATGGAGTTCATTAGAAATGCCAAGAGGGAAGGTCAAGAATGTCTGTTCTCCCTTCCTGGTAACAAAAGGAGACAACCAACAAAACTGAAAGGGGACAAATTCAAAACTAAGTAAATACTTTTTCCCACAACATGTAATAACACTGTAGATGTTCTAGCCATAGGATGTTGTTCAGGGCAAGAATTTAGCAAGATTCTGGGGAGGACTGGATGTTTATGTTGATTATTCAGAGGAATAATTTTTAATAATAACAACAAGTATATTGGACAGGAGATAAAACCTCATGCTTCAGGGTATCAACCTTTGAAAAGTCATATTCCCACTGGAGACAAGTCATCCCTCAGGCAGACAGCCACTGCTTGCTGTGTTTGCAAGAAGCCAGGTCTGCCCCAAATACAGCAGTCATGTTTTATGGACATTTAATTATTTTTGTTGAACTCCCCTGGACTCTATCCAATTTGTTCACCCTTTCTTGAAGTGTGGAGCCCAAAACTGGATACGGTACTCCAGATGAGGCCTTACCAGTGCTGAAAAATGTAGGACTCAGTTCCTGTGACCTTGAATATGACATTTTTGTAATACATCTTAGTATGCTATTATCTTCTTTGTAACAATATTATATTGTTGACTCATTCAGCTTGCACAGTAATCCAATATAATACCCAGACCTTTTGTTACAGTACTGCAGCCTAGCCAGTCATTTTATTTATGTACATTTGATTGTAACTTCCTCCATGTAATACTTTGCATTTATCCTTATTGAATTTCATCCTCATTTTCATTAACCATTTTTCCAGTTGATCAAGGTAATTGTAAATGTTTATCCTGTCTGCTAAGGTGCCTGCTACCCTACCCTATTTGATGTTTTCCCAAATTAAGTGTGCACTCAGTTTCAGACTCCAATATTGGATGCCACTAGCCCTCGGACAGTCCCGCTGGTGGAAACCTCACTTGATACCTCTTCTCCCAATCTAAGACCCAGCCATTAGTGACTATTCTTTGAGTATGATTATCCAACCAGTTATGTATAGTAGATAAATCTTATAGTAGATGTATCTAGGCTATACTGCTTTATCTAGGCTATACTTCTTTAGCTTACTTACAAGAATATTGTGGGAAACAGTATCAGAAGCCTTTCTGAAATTGAGTTATATCTCCCCCTCCACAAAGCCCATCATCTTGTCATAGAAGGAAATCACTTTGGTTAGGCATGCGTAGTTTGTATAATTTCCTTTATGGCCTGCTTTCTTATTAAATATATCATTTTTAAAATACAGGGAAATGTTTTAATGGCCACAATCAAAGATGTACAATTAAAAAGGCAATAAAAGGTTTTAAAAGGTATCTGACAAACTATGTATTTGTAAGTAAAAGAAATCTTAACAGAATGGCATTATAGCTCTCTCACTTCTCCAGAAACACTCATAGAATTTTTCTAACTTATCTTTTTTTCCACTTTTCCACAGCTATCAACTAATTTAAACAATGCAAGTGACATTGACAGGAGAAACACATGACAAATATATAATACTTCAAAAAGACATTCAGGGTAGCCCCAGATGAAAGACTAATGTAGAAGATTAGTGAGTACTGTCTGGATAGTAAAGTGCTCAATTGAGTAAAATAACTGTCTGGATAAAAAGCCAGAGAATGGCAGTAAATAATTGCAGATTAAGTGGGAGGAGATAAGCAGTGAATTGCCAGAGGCTAACAGATTTTAAGGCCAGAAGGTCAATCATGATTATCTAGACTGAAGAACCTCATCCAGTATTTTTTTTTTTAATCAAACCTAATAACACTTAAAACTTAAGTTTTTAATTTTTTCCCCTGAAAAGCTAATGGCAAGTCTTGTTTGTAACAGTGGCAGAAAAAAAGAAGTTACCCCCCCCCAGTAACTGGAGTTTTTTTAGATGGTCCAAATGAATATGCACCACAGCACTCAAACTTGGAGTCTCTTTCCTTTACCATTACCCAAACAGTATGCCATAGCTCCACCTCTCCTTGTGCTCTACATAGAAGGATAAAGGATGGATGGCTTTCTCTCTCTAAGTTTTCTCTCAACTGTATAATCTTCTGTTATTTGCAAATCTAAGGAAAATATTTTAGGATGTGCATGTGGATAATACATCTTCAGAAACTCCAGTTATCGGTAAATGAACTTTTCTCCTTCAACTATTGTCTACATTGTCTCTGCTCTGGGTGAGTCTATATGCATTTCTGCTTTGGATGTACATGAAGTGAACCAAACAGTAACTGAAGGACCAGTCTGCCAAATGCAACATCTGTCCAAAAGACATGTACCATCTGTAACCGTGTCATATTCTATTAAGTTATGAAAGAAATTCCGGATGGCCTCCCACCAGTGGAGACACTGCACAGGGAAGTTATGAAAACTGAGTGGACTGTAGTGGACTGAGCTCTGAATGCAAAGGCGCCTTCACCTTAGCAGCCTAGTATCACATTCAACACAGTCCAATATCAGATTCAGGTGGAATCAGGGCAGGATCTTGTGATAAGTCCTCAAGGATACTTCAGATAGAAGAAGCTACAGAAATGTATAAGCTATATATAAGATAAGGGCTCAGAGGCTAATGTTGGTTCTCCAACCTGAAAGGTTTGATTTAAAATCATCATCAGACAAGTAATAAAGGGAAAAATTCTAGCTTTTTTATATATATGGGAAAGGTCCTTCCCTCGTATCAGGGAGAACTGAACCACTGGGACTGTGCCACTCTAGTACTGAACAGAAGCTTCCCTGTAATCTGGATATCTCACAGCCAAGCTTGAAGCTAAACCTGGCATCAAGATACCGGCAGTCTTGTGGCTGAGAGCTCTTTGGAAACCCAGAGCCCTGTAGCTACAAAGAATGTTAAATGACTAGGACCATGGACATGGGGCAACAGCATCCAGAACTAATTGAAGTGAACTATTAGCTACTTTACGTCCTTCAGACAGGAGCCTCACATGCTGGTAAAGAATTTGCACAGAGGAAAGCTCTATCTTCCTGGAAGGACTCAGTAACTGGGTATTCAAGAAATGGAGGGTAAGAGAACTGGTTAGCCACAGAGCTCAACATGCTTGGATTCTTTTTCTTTAGTAGTTCAGTATAGCTGACTGGATTTCTAGCTGTTGTGGTTACTCCCTTCAAGGGTGGTACTGGATGAGTATAGAGGTACTCAGGCTTGCTGGGATGGATCTGATGCTTCTGGTCTATGCTCTCAGTCTCAGAAAGAGGCAGAAATCTTCCAAAACAACCTAGCTGGATCCATTAGCATCTTGTTAATTGGCCTGAACACTTCAGTAAGGCCTGAACCTTGCAATTTGTCAACTAGTCTGTGAGCAGGTCTACTGACATTCTCAAGAGAGATCTGAAGGGCTAGACTCCTGAAAACCCTACAAGTTATCCATCTCATGAGATGAAGGAGGCATGAGAGCCTCATCAGGCAGAAAGATGACAGTGGATGAGTCCCTCAGAAGCCATCTGCTCTCTAACTCTGTTTTGCTCTCTAACTCAGAATCCTTCTGATCTAGAAAAGGTAGTGGCAATAGCTACAAAAAATTGTGATGTTGATGCCAAGGGGCGTGTCTACATGCAATGCTTTACTTGAGACTAGAGATAATTACTGTGCAGTAAGCATTACCATCTACATGTGCAGGTGCTAACTGCGCAGTAATTTGCTCTAATAGCAAGTAAATTTGCTACCTATAAATACAAGTAGCAATTTTACTGCTGATTATTTGCTGTGCAGTACAGCACATGTAGATGGCTGACTGGGAGCAAATATGCTCCCAGTCAGGTGGGCAGCAGGGTGCAGGAGATTGTTTCCTGCTCCTGGGAACTGCCTGCTGCCAGGGCGGGGTCTGCCCCCAGAGCCCAGGCAGGGACAATGTCCCCCTGCCCCAACAGTAGGGAGCTCCCAGACCCCACTTTGTCTGAAGTCCCACACACTGTACATTCAACTGTTCTCTGAGCTGCAAAAGAGCAGCATGGGGTCACCAGAAGTCAAAGAATTACCACCCCCCCATGCAAAATAAAAGCAGAGCGGCACATGTGGCAGCAGTTCACACCACTCAAACCACAGTCTGGCTTCCCGGAGCTATGCTCTGTCAGCCAGCCTCCAAGTGGCAGGATCATTGCTTCTGCAGCCCCAGGAGGCCCCCAGGACCCTAGGTAAGGTTTCTGGGGCTAGCTCTAGGCTGGCCCCAGCCTCCCCTTCCCCACCTGTGGTAACCTGCTGCATGCCAGAGGGTGATTGGCACAGGTGTTCCCCAGGGACAACTAGTGGAGACACAAGGTGTGCCACCACTAGTTATGCCTGGGGAACCAAATGTCCACACCCCTGTGGACATGGTGAAGATGTCCAGATAGAGACTGATCTCTCCCCAGTGGCAGGGGAAGGCTGAGGGGCCATTATGAAAAAGACAACCATATAAAACAGACAGAAGCCCTACAGCCATTTTATTATATTGAAAGAAATCTATCTGGGAACACTAGTGGCCCCAGACTGTCTTCTTTTAGTGTCTCTGGGCTCTTGAGACAGATCCATGAATTAAGTGCAATTGTGCTTGATGTCAGAGCAGGGACTTTAACAAGTTAGTATTTAGAGGTGAAGGCAAGGCTGCAGGTCCAATACTAGAACCATGAGCAGGATGATAGGGCCAATAGGGCTGGTTCTGGAAGTATTGTATTGGTAGTACCATCCTTTCTGCAGAGTATAGCTGAGAACTTATCATTACACATTGTGGAACTGGGACTAGCAACCTGGATAAGGATAACAAGAAGTCCTTTTTCAAATACATAGGGGGTAAAAAAAAGGTACCAGGAAACGTAGGGCCTCTGCAGAATACGCTAGGAAACCTGGTGGTCACACCACACAATAAAGCTAACCTCTTTAACAATTTCTTTGCCTCCATCTTTTTGAGCAGGGACTGGGGGCATCCCTCCCACTGGGATCCCTGATGGACCCAGGGGAGGCACTGCCAGGCCCAGGGTCAGTGAAGACCTAGTCAGGGAACTTCTGGTGGGTTTAGACTGTTCAAGTCAGAAGGTCCTGACAATCTCTACCCCAGAGTGCTGAGGGAATTAGCAGAGGTCATTGAGGGACCCCGGCCCAGCTTTATGAGCACTCATGGTGCTCTGGCGAGGTGCCGGAAGACTGGAAAAGGGCCAATGTGGTCCCCATTTTCAAAAAAAGGGAGAAAGGAGGACCCAGGAAACTACAGGCCCATTAGTTTTACCTCGGTTCTGGGGATGCTCTTTGAGAAAATTATCCAGGAGCACATCTGCGAAGGACCAGCAGGGGAGATCATGCTTAGAGGCAACCAAAATGGGTTCATTCGAGGCAGGTCCTGTCAAACCAACCTGGTGGCCTCATATGAATAGGTCACAAAATCCTTGGATGCAGGTGTCGCGGTGGACATAGTATTTCTGGACTTTAGGAAGGCCTTCAATACTGTCTCTTACCCCATTCTCATTAAGAAATGAGGAGATATGGTGTTAATGCCTACATAGTCAGATGGGTTACAAATTGGCTGGAGGGCCACACCCAGAGAGTGGTGGTGGATGGGTCTTTTTCGACCTGGAGGGATGTGGGCAGTGGGGTCCCCCAGGACTCGGTCCTTGGGCCCACATTGTTCAACATCTTCATCAGAAACTTGGATGAGGGGGTGAAAAGTGCCTTGTTCAAATTCGCAGATGACACTAAGATGTGGGGAGAAGTGGGCACGCTGGGGGAGAGGGACAGGCTGCAACTAGATCTAGACAGGTTACAGGGGCAGGTGGATGAGAACACGATGGGATTCAATACTGACAAGTGCAAGGTACTGCACCTGGGGAGGAAGAACCAGCAGCATACCTACAGGCTGGGGAACTCCCTTCTTGTCAGCATAGAGGCAGAAAAGGATCTTGTTGTCATTATTGATTCCAAGATGAACATGGGCTGCCAATGTGAAGATATAGTCAGTAAGGCTAACCGCACCTTATCATGCATCACAAGCAGGTCCAAGGAGGTGATCCTTCCCCTCTAAGCGATACTGGTCAGGCTGCAGTTAGAGTACTGCATCCAGTTCTGGGCGCCACACTTCAGGAGGGATGTAGATAGTACTGAGAGGGTCCAGAGGAAGGTCACCTGCATGATCAGGGGGCAGCAAAGCAGGCCCTACGAGGAGAGGCTATGGGACCTGAACTTATTCAGCCTCCACAAGAGAAGGCTGAGAGGGGAATCTGGTGGCTGTCTACAAACTGGCCAACGGGAACCAGCAGGCTATGGGAGAGTCCCTGTTCCAGGAGTAATGAGGAATAACGGCCATAAGTTGACCGAGAGTAGATTCAGGCTAGATACCAGGAGGCACTACTTCAGTCAGGGTGGCTAGGATCTGGAACCAACATCCAAGGGAAGTGGTGCTTGCTCCTATCCTGGGGGTCTTCAAAAGGAGGCTAGATAATCACTTAGCCAGGGTCGTTTGACCCCAGCATTCCTTCCTGCCCATGGCAGCGGGTCGGACTTGATGATCTGCTCAGGTCCCTTCCAACTATGAAACTATGGAACAGGGATCATGCCAAAATTGCCATTTACTCTGCCTGGGAGAAAGCCAAGACCAGGGATCCCAAAGTTAGAGCGGAAATGGCCATGGGAGTTACATGACTAATCTTGCACAGAGGGATGGTCAAAGAATGCCAGAGGTATGTATACCCATATTTCTTTGGATCTGACTGAGGACAAGACACAAAGCCAGATAACTGTGCTGGAACACCGGTGCCAAATCTCTATAAGCTTCACTGAAAACTGTATTGGGCCAGAAAGTCTCAGAGGTTTTACAAGCTTCAATGGCATCCTTATAGGCCTGGAGAGTGCAAAGTGATACCAAATCCAGATCTTCCTCATGCAAACTGAACTACTGAAGGTCCTACCAGAGGTAAGGACATATGCACTCTTGCTGATGAAATGGTACTGGAAGGCACATAGTTTTGAGCCATATCTTAAGACCCAGAAAGACTCAGAGTCTGTTCTCATTCTCCTTTCTGGTGATGGTTGTCAAAATGTAATGTATGTTGAACGTTTCCTGGAGACATGAGATCCTATGAGGCAATATAGGTCCTTAGAATGTCTATATTGGCACAGGTAGGCATGGCAGTATCAAAGGATTGACTTGTCTTAAATCCCAGTATTGGGGGAGAAGGTTGGTTTGGGTGTTTAATAAAACAGGTACAGGAATAGAGAGATCAAAGAAGAGGCAAAAACTCACAAAATGACTTTGAGCATGTGTTGTAGGCCTCAAATAACCAAGCCATAGTGTCTTTCATTGCTAGCCAATGGCAGGTGAGAAGACCTGGAAAGCAGGAAGTGCACACTTCTCTTTATCCTATTGGTACTGAGCAGAAGAAGAGGGCAGTGCATGTGCACTGTTCAGGCAAAATGTCTCCGAGTCCAAGGCCTATGGCAGTTGCGCACCCAACTTCAGGATGTGTATACTTAAAACTGCTTGGATGTTGTACGCTGATGACCTGAAAAAGGGGCCACACATGGAGAACACATATTGTTTATGCCTAGAAACAGGAGTTCACCAGTGCACAAAAAGATTATGATTAGTACCAAGGAACTTCAGAAAAAAGTGCAGGCAGAAACAGGGTGATTTTGAAAATATACACAGGAAAGTATTAAAGATTTAGCTGAAGCTGAAAGAAATGGCACAGTGGGTTAAGTCCCAGGTAGCCATAGAGTAGAGGCTGAAGAAAGGATCAGTGAGAGCAAGATGACAGAAATATACTATATTCATCTCATTAGCCAGCCACAGCAAATACAACACTAGGAGTGTGTCAATATTAAAGAAACAGAGCAGAAGTGCTGTTATCGTACGAAATGCCTAGGAGCAACCCAGGAGCACCCTATTAGTTGGAACAACAAACCATTAGAAAAGGTAACAAAGAGGGCAGAGATGTTAAAAAAAAGGCCTCAGAGTCAAACTAGAATGAAAGGGAAGTTAAAACAATTACAGGGACATTCATTAGGCAGGATTTATCAAGCAGGAGACTGCAGTTTATCAAATTCTTAGCAACCTACATGTATAAAGGCTACAATCTTTTAGAGAATAAAAAGGTATATGATTGAGTGCATATGAATTTAGGAATATCTTCTTCTTAGAAAAGTTAAAAAAAAACAACCATAAGTGTTTAAAGAAAAACATTATTTTCCTATAAAGCTAAGACAAATCAAGGCAACAGCCTATATAATCTGTGTTGTTTTGACAGCAGCTAGCTAAACACTTTGTTCCTTATTCATTCTTTTTATAAAAAATATTCTTATTGCAGGTTTTGTTACAAAGACAGAAAACTATAAATTTGTTTCTTCCCTCAACAACATATCTGAATCAAGGGCTCACTACCAAGGCCCTTCCCTTTTCCTTTGTTTTTGACTCAGATGAATAAATCCAAAAAACATAGCAGCCTCATCAGGTGATTGAAAATGGATGTGCAAATACTACAGAGATGAAGTCATTATAATATGATATATTAAATCAAACTCACAGGCCAAGGTATGGAGAAAGAGGAGGGACTCCATACATATTATAAGTGTAGCATAGAATATCATTTGCAGTGCACCTTTTGTATTTTATGGACAAGATCCTATTCTATCTATTAGGCATAGAATCATAGAAAATTAGAGTTGGAAGGGACCTCAGGAGGTCATCTAGTCCAACCCCTGCTCAAAGCAGAACCGCCCCCAACTAGATCATCCCAGCCATGGCTTTGTCTAGCCAGGTCTTAAAAATCTCCAAGGATGGAGATTCCACAACTTCTCTGGGTAACCTGTTCTAGTATTTTACTACCCTCCTAGTGAGAAAATTATTCCTAATATCTAGCCAAAACTTCCCTTGCTGAAACTTGAGACCATTGCTCCTTGTTCTGTCATCTACCAACACTGAAATCTGTCTAACTCCATCCTCTTTGGAACCAGCCTCAGGTAGTTGAAGGCTGCTATTAAATCCCCTCAGTCCTCTCTTCTGTAGACTAAATAAGTCCAGTTGTCTCAGCCTCTCCTCAAATGCCTCAGCCCCCTCATAATTTTTGTTGCACTCTGCTGGACTCTCTCCAATTTGTCTACATCCTTTCCGTAGTGGGGGGCCCAAAACTGAATACAGTAATTGACATGTGGCCTCACCAGTTCTGAATAGAGGGGAATAATCACTTCCCTTGAGCTGCTGGCAACACAACTACCAATGTAGCACAGTATGCCATTAGTCTTCTTGGCAACAAGGGCACACTGCTGGCTCATATTCAGTTTATTGTCCACTGTAACCCCCAGGTCCTTTCCTGCAGAGCTGCTGCCCAGGCAGTCAGCCCCCAGCCTGTACCAGTGCATGGGATTGTTCCATCCTAAGCGCAGAACTTTGCACTTGGCCTTGTTGACCCTTATGAGATTTCTTTTGGCCCAATCCTTCAATTTGTCTAGGTCACTCTGAATCTTATCCCTACCCTCCAGTCTATCTCCCTGACCTACTACTCCTCCCAGCTTGGTGGCACCTACAAACTTGCTAAGGGTGCACTCTATGCCATCTTCCAGGTCATCGATGGAGGCATTGAACAAAACTGGTCTCAGGACCGACCCCTGGGGCACTCCACTTGATACCGGCTTCCAGCTAGACATCAAACTGTTGATTACTACCCTCTGAGCCCGATGCCAGATGTATCCAAGCATGTGGATTGGTATAATATTTATACCACTATTAAATTATATCACTATAAACTGTTCTAATATGTCTTACAGGTGTGAACAAACATAGAAGTAGGGTAAAGAAGTGTCATTTTAAAACCTTTTCCATTCAGGTTTACAGTTAGTGGGTTCAGCTCATTTATATCAGTATATGAGTAGACAGAGGTAACAGTTCAGTGAGAAAAGCTAATGTGCACTTCTGAGCAGCAAACCCCACTTCCTCTGTAAAGCCCATTTAAAGTGGTCTGGTCATAGCCTACCTGATAAAGAATAATCCTATTTTACCCTGCTTAAGTCCCTGAAAAACTGTTAATACCCAAAAGTGAGTAAATGCCTTCCGTCTTCACTGCCTTTTGTTACTAATTCCCAGAAGCACAACAGGACAGATCTGTGACAGCTGTGGTGGTGGCTATTTTTGTACCTTTGCCAAAGACAATATGTAGGGATGCTGCCCTGATTCTCCACTTCTCAGTTATGGTACTGCTTAGTTTTAAGGTAGGATAGGATCAAACTTAGTAATTAGTGAATCAGGATCTGGCCTACCTTTTTATATCCTTCCCAACTTTTTCACTTGACTTTGTTTACTACATTTATGCCCTTTAATAAACACAGAATATTTTTCCTAGAATTTGTCTATTATTTGTCTTCCTGCTCAAATGATTCTCATGCACATCGTCATTATTTACTAAACCCCAACATATGCAATTTCAAAGAAAATGTAATCTCCCTACTGTTCAGCTTTTGAGCTTAGCCTGTACCCTTATCCTCTGAAGAATTTACAGAACGCTTGTAACAATTCTGTTATTTGCTGAATGAAGCCTTAAAAACCTTGCAGTGCTCGATTTAGGCTTAAGATACTTAAGCAACAGTTTAGGGCCTCACAACATGAAGGGCCTCTAATAAGAAAAAAAACTGGACATTTTCATTCTAATATGACAAAAATATACATATATGTGGCTCCACAGTTAATGAGTTCATAAATTTGTGAAGAAATAACACTAATCCATCTAAAAATTTCATGAAAATCTATTTTCGTTGATTTTGTGGATTACAGCCTAGGGTCTCAGCATGTCATATTGCAGCACTGATACCTTGCAATTTTTAATTTAATATTAAAGCAAACCGTAGTGCTACGAGGTGTACTTACCCTTCTTCTTGGACATAGGAACGCTCTTCCAGAATATTTAACCGATTTTAAGAGCAAGAGCAAACAAATGCCTTGCATTACAACACATTTAGTTCAATAATTACTTTACATTTGATACTTTATATTTGATACTTCCCATTCAACAGTAGTTTCACTGATAGAATAATGGCTTAAGATAAACTTCATTTGAATGCTAGTCCAACAATCATTTCCTGAAGTAGCAGAGTCTTTGCAGCAGAAAAGGTAGATGCATTCCTGACTGTACAGAGATATAGTGCAGTGTGTCAACTCAAGAAATGATAGGCTTACCTCCTTGATCTCTTCTTACTCCAATTGAGCTCATTTAATCCCTGTCTAGATGAGTTCCTCCATTACTTAATTACATGCATTTAGAAAATACTGTATCATTTCTAGTTATCTAGCTAACTGGTTACAAAATTAAATGCATACTAAAAAAGATCGAAGCCCATCTAAATGTATTGGTTATAATGTTGACACTCTTAAGGGAATTGGTGCATTTCTCCCAAATCTGTGTTCTATGGACCTGCATTCTGAAGTCCTGTGCAATAGGTATTTATGTTCCCATTAATATATGCCTCAAAAGCAGTTGTAAGGTCATTGCCTTGCAAATAATTTCTTCAGGCAATCTGCATTATAATCCTCCATCTCTATGCTGTTTAAAGAGAATGGTTCGAGATGTTTCCTCTGACATCTCTATTCCAAGGAGAATACTGAATAGGAGATAGCTCATTTCAAAGATACCCAGTTCAGTGCTCTCCTCTATAGCATCCAATTTTGACAGTCAGAGACAAAATGCTAGGCTAGATGGACCACAGGTCTGACCTAGTATGACACTTCTTATGTCTTACTCTTTCTCTTACCTGTGAAGAAACCTAGCTGTTTGACATATCATCTACAGAAGGTTTTAAGAGTCTGCTAAAAAATCTTTAGTGTAAATTACACAGTATATACAAATCATGAGAGCAAGAAATAGATCTAAATACACACATATTCTGGTCAACTTTCCTTACTTTATTTGAGGTAAAAAAATGATATCATTTTAAAGATAATATCATCTTTAAACTTTAGCAGATTAAAGATATGCATAAAAATAGGCTGGAGCAGCCTGGAAACATATAGAGTTAATGGAATTGCAGGTCTCAACTAGGCTTCCAGTTTAATAGTTTTATCTTCCCTTTGAATGAAAAGCCTAAGCAACTAGACAGCACCTTAGCACTATGGTGCATTTTCCCTCCCTCAGAGTCACTTAAGAGCCAGGCTTTCTGCTAATGGTAAAATCTGGACTGAAGAAATGAAAACAAACTGCAATACTACCTCTAAATGAAGGAACTATTTTCAACACACGATTTTAAAGTTGAAATCTCTTGCTAAAATTACTGATAAATAGAAACTGATGGAACTTCTAGCTTCAGTTCCCCTTCTAAATAGGAGGCTGTTGCAGACAAACCAAAACACATCAGCTTACACCCTTTCTACCAAGGGTACCACTTAAAGAAAAAAGCAGTCTCTTTAGTTCGCTAGCGAACTTTACTTTCAGTGAAAAGCTCCTTCTTCAGTAGCCTCCTGGGGCACATCCAGATGAGTGCACATGTACAGATTGCAGCACTACAGTCCCATGATGGCATTCAATGAATTGCTAATTTGTAACACGGTAGGTTTTTTTGACATCAGGAGATCCTGGTTGTTGAAAAAAACCATGGCAGAAAAAAGAGATGGCACACATGGTGGCACCTGAAACTGCCAGGCTCTGAGCACCCAGATCGCCACCACTGCAGCCCCGGGAAGCCCCCAGGAACCAAGTAAGGCTCATTATATCAGTATATACCCAGATCACCACCACTGTAATCCAGGTGCTGGCCCCAGCCTCCCCTACTCCACCCAGGGCAACTTGATTGCATGGATGTTCCCTGGGGACAAGCAGCATCAGCACAACTATGTGCCGCTGCTATTTGTGCCCAGACAAATGCATATGCAGGCTCACCTGGACATGCCCCTGCAGTTGGTTCCCTGTAAAGAAGGCTAGTTTTCCTTTGATTACTACTTTCATTTGGCTATTGCCAAATGGGGAGCCAACCCTTCTAGGAGATTAAAGCTCAGACTCATTTTAGTTAGGGCCTGGTCAGGTCCTGGATCCATATGACAAGATAACATACCTGGTGGGGTTTATAAGAGCAGCCTGAGTTAATAAAAGACTTTAGGGACTTTGCCACCACATGTGTTTGACTTTGGAAGGGAGATAGTAACCTTTCCATTAGTAACTGACAAGGTCAAGAAAAATGCAACTCAGTTTCTATTGTACTGCAGAATTAATTCACGCCTAAAAGAATAAAAATAGTAAAAGCTTACTTATGGGCCAAATCCTGCTCTTTTTTACATCTAGGTAATTCTAAAACAACCCCACTTAGATCATGAGAAGCAACTGTCCCTTTTCTCTAAGTAAAAGGAATTAAAGGAAGTAAAAACGAATCTGATGTAAAGAGCCTATTTCTTGCATAAGCTGCTTTTATTTTCATAATCAGTCCCTTCTCAGAGTAGATTTACACTTTGAAGGGAGATATGACACAAGTTTCTTTCACCTTTCAATTAATTTTATTTTCCTCCAATTAAAAATGCATAACAATACAAAGTCAGTACAAGAAGGAAGTTTGCTTACTCCACTACTTTTTAATTTATTCTTGAATGATATTAAACAGGTCCCAGTGGGGAATCAGTTCCATGCACCCACGATACTGAATGACCCTATACCTTTCTTGCTGTATGTAGATGATGCATTATTAATGTTATAATCCCAAATTGACCTCCACAGATTATCAGATGTTTTTCAGTATTATTGCATCTCAAATAGCTTGGAAATCAACACAGCTAAACCCAAGGTATTGCTTATCAGGAATAAAAGGAAAAAACAATTCGTTTTTTACAGAAAATATCTTGGAATACATAATTTAACAAAAATCTGAGCTGGAATAAACACATTGAAAGTGTAAGCACTAAAGCAAAACAAGACTTGGGCAGAGTTTTATCCCAAGACAGGCAGAAGAATTCTGGCAGCAATGAAGGCCTACTGATGTATGATAGAAACTATTCTTTGTAGGGAGCTGAACTGTGGCATGCTGGCCCCATGGGCCACTTAAAAATAGAAAAGATCTCTAATTACTTTTTAAGGTGGCTTTTATCTCTACCTACTTCTATGATGGGAAAGGGGCTCATGTACTCTGAAGCGGGACTGATAAATGTGAGCTCAACTATTGGGTGACAATTAGAACTTTTAATGCCTACAGGACATCCTGAGACAGTGACTCCCAACCTTTTTTAGATTCAAGGCATCCTCTCATGGGACCCTCTGGAAAATGTCAGTTTTTAATGTTTACCTTCTTATTATAGAAAAATAATACAGCAATTCTTCTGTTGCAAAGAATTCAGAAAGCCCATGACGGGTCAGAATGTTTTTAAGGCTATGGAATCCTATTTTGAAACCTCTGGGTTTATCTTGTGAATCATGTTTGTAAGCCTAACATTTTGTGTCACCCCACAGCACCCTGAAGGAATCTGAAGGCACCCCTGGTTGCTATGGCCCCCTGCTTGAGAATCACCACTCTAAGAAGAGTAATTTAGAACCCCCTGCTTTTCCAAATTTACCCTTGTTCGGATGGTTAAATAATATCTATATTTTCCTCCAGACAAATTGTTTGCAAAATGTTCTGAGAGTCACTGATCTAACGTTAAATATGCCAGTATACGCAGATATGTTGACAAAGAGACTCCCTTGAACTTCCCTTTCCTTGAGATTAGTAAAGTACTCCTTTGGCCTCGAAATGTACCTATCTGCGGTACAAAACTACAAACAACAAGAGGACATTACTAGACTGATTCACCTTAATGAGAGCTGCAGTTGTCATGGGCATGTGTTGTTGGATCCCATATTCTGACAGAATATGTCCTTATAGAACAGATGAGATAGATAACTTACATAACTCTTTATGGCCTTCATTCTTTGAAAAAATAAGAGGAAAATGGATCTCTCTGTTAATGGACAATTTCAAATACTGGACTAATGAAGAAAAAAGAACTGACTTCTCTCTAACTATGTGGCGCCTGTTGTATACTCTTTAGGTGTATTTGCAGTCCTTGCACAAAGAAAAAAAGAAGCAAATCAAGTAGAATTCTCCTGTTTTATTTTACTGTCCACTGCTTCATCTGATCTTTTTTGTATCCTCATGTATTATGTCCTTTTTTAATTCTGTGTTAACTAGAATGGATAATCTTATTGTATGCTTTCATAATTATAAATCATATAAATGTTGTTACATTATGATTGTTCATTTTATTGTACTGTTTTAGCACAAGCTGTAAACAAACCACACTAACAATACGGGGGGAAAAACCACGATCATGTTTAAAAGTAGCTCTTTTAGATTTGCTCTGTATTATCTACATTTCAAACAAGTGCCTTGATAGATGTCATTTTTATGTTGTACAGAGATACAGCTGTTTATTTTGTTCCAAGCTGGCATTTTTCTGGAACTAGCATGGGAACAGAGTTTAAGCATAGAATGTGTGGCTAAAGGAACAAAGTATTTTCAGTCATAAAGTAATTGCAATTTCTAATGTTATTAAGGGAACAGGACATATTTGGTCTCATTGCTTGTTTACATCAGAACCCAATATTTGGAAATGAAATTTTAACAAACATAAAAGAGTATGAGATTCTGTCCTGAGTTATTCCAGGGATCCCAACTGAGCTGATATTGTGAAGCATCTTTATATTGTGACTGGTGCTCTCCGCCACAAGCTGTGCTGGGGGAGACTGGTCATGGGATATGATGATGCACTTCGCCTGTATGTCCTTCTTCACTCAGTGTCACTTGTTTTTACTTATCCATTTGCTAAATTAATACCTATTGTCACTGAGTCACTTTTGAAAGTCCTGTCCAGGGCCCATGAGAATATAAATCACTTTTGGAAATCTTGTACAAAGCCCTAGCCACTGAAGACATTAGGAAACCTTCTCTGTCATTTCAGTTGAGCCAAGATTTCACCTCTTAGGTTTTGATCTTGCCTAAAGTCAATGGCAGCAGTATCCAATCCATGGATTTCTGAAGTTATTTTAACATTTACATAACGCCCTTATCACTTGGATTTACTCATGTCACAGTTATTCTCCAGTTTTCATTCAGTAGATGCCACCTATGCATAGAAAAGTCAACTTTGGAGGTCACTTATTGTAAAAGTTATGTCTGCTATGGTTAATGTATGCTTACACAGTAATCTGAGTTCCCTATAATTGTGTGCACAATGGTGTGCTCCAATGAGCCAAGAATTTAAATCATAGCAGGACTGTAATAAATTATAGACTTATAAATAAGACACCTACTCTAACCATTTCAGCAACTCATTTTTACCTCAGTTAGAGACACATTATGCTTCCATGAATGATTACTGTTTCTAATGCAGTGAAATTAATATGCTTACCTAGTGCCTGAATGACTACCATTTGTGAGGAAGAAAATACAATCAATTAGATTTTATTTCTGAATTACCAGGGTGCCTCTCGCTGTATGCAGTTTGGTGAATTTGTAATTGGTAACTTTGTCCACAGTTTATATCTGTGGAAAAAAAGATCTTCCCTCCTTGCACAAATAAAAAGTATGCTTTGAATTAGTTATTCAAAATCAGGCCAGATGACACATGCTGATGTTATAGATTATTAAACCTCTCACTCATTCCCCTGTCTTTAAATAAAAGTATGCTTCTGAAAATGAGCTATTACCTACTGCAGCTGAGTTAGTTTCAGCTGGATGCAAATTTTCAATAAAATTAAAATTCTTACACACACAACATTTTTTTCAGATAAGTTATGATTTTATTTTAGAAAGAGCCGTCTGAATTAGAGGTTCAAATGACAGCATTTCAACCATGCTACATGTTATATTGCTATTCAACAAAAGATAATCTGCATGCAGAGAATACAAGAGTTTCCAGTATGGATGCTACAGGGTCATACCAGTTTAAAAATTAAACTCTGTTTCCCCTCTCCCCAACCTTAAGAATATCCCCCAATTACAGACCAATGCTAAAGGATTTGCCTCAGAATTCAGAGAGCATACTGGTCAGATTGTCCACTGTTGATATGGGAAAGTAATAACTATGATCCTTTCTAAGATTCTGAAGTGCATGTGAACAGTTAATGAAATTTCTTTGAAGAAGAAACTGATGTGTAGTCATGAATGCCATGTTCCCCCGGAGGCTGGGGTGGGAAGCGGGGCATGGTGAACTCCTGCAGGCCGTGGCAGCAAGCAGGGAGCTCCCGCAAGCAGGGAGATGCTGTCGGCAATGGCAACAGTGGCCAGCGGCGATCGTGGACTGCCCAGAGATGCCGCCAGTGGTGTTGGTGGTGAGGGGTGGTGAGCAGCGACCGCTCACAGGCACCTCCAGCAGCGTCGGTGGCACCTTTTCACATCGGGTGCACCACAATGCTTAGGAGGTACATGTGCACCCACGTGCACCCCCTACATATCCCCAATTGCTGTAGTTATGGGGTGTGGACAAATGTCCCCATAGCATTAAAGTGATGGAAGGCATTTGGACCTAAAGGAGAGCAGGGCATCACAAGCGTCTCAGATTTGGTCATGGCTCTAATAATTAAGTGAGTTTGGGCAGGCCAGTTCCATTATGCTTCAGTTTCCCCACCTACAGTTTTCCTCTCCTACTTGCCTTCTTAAAACTGTGGACTGCCAGGGGTGGATCTAGGATTTCCCAAACGGGAGCCCTCTGCCCCTCCTTGCTTCCAGCTCCCTCCCTCCACACTGGTGCAGGAGCCCTGGGAACTTCCAGGAACTTTTTTAAGTCCCTAAAGCAAATGACAAATCCCCACTCCCTTCTCCTGCGTGCTCCTTAACCTCCTCTTCCATCCTTCCCCCACCTGCCACTGCTGCTTTCCTTTCTGATCCAGGGAAAGGGGAAGCTGCCGAGCTGCTTCTTCCTGCTCTAGCTGGGCTATGTAGGGGCTGGGCTGTCCCATAGACCTCTATCTCATGGTTACCCAGGGTCTAGCTTTTACAAGACGCATCAGTGAGGGGACTGGGTAATGGTTGACCTGTGGTGTGGTGGTTAGATTGATTTGTTGGGAAGTGAGCAATGCCCCTGCTGAAATGTTCTCAGGGTGATGGTGTTCCAGAACCCAAGTCCCCTGGCTTCTCAAGCGAGGGAAAGATGGGAGGTCTCTTCCTCTCTCACACTGTCGCCAGACTGAATGATCAGGGTGGGTAGACAGTTATCCATATATATATAAGGTTAAGTGTTCAGGAACAGAATGACAATCTCCACAGAAGTGACATATTTGGGACTTAGACGACCATGAAAAAATCCAAGCCGGGTTATCTAGGCATCCAGGAATAAACAGAATGCTGTCCCTACTTTTCCCCCCACCCCAAGCCAAAAGAAGAAAAAAATAGGAACAAAACAAACACTTTTAAGCTTTGCTTGAGAAAAATCAAACAAAACTGAGCCTAAACATGGGAGGATCTGAGTGTCCCTGCAAGAAGTCTTCCTAAGAGTTTACAATTTACTTCACAGGAGCCAGGCCCTCTGTAGATTGATTTGGTGAGTGTTCAAGGCCAAAGCCTCAGAGGTAGCTCAGCTGTACACTGCTGTAGCTCCACTAGAGTCCTTAAACAACAGGGTTTCAAAATGTAAATGCTATGGCTGTATTAGTGATAAACTGTCCTCTTTACAACTTTTCATCTCAAGATTGACTCAGTCTCAAGACAAACCATGATTAGGAATTTGTTTCTCCCAGAAATAGAATGAATATTGAGTGTATGCCATATTCTGAGATCTACATTCATATACTGATTATTTAACATTATAATCTGAAGATAACTGTTTATCAGTGCATCCTCCCATTTACTGTCTGTTCCTTCTGGTTAGGATGTGCATACATGTGGAAGTGCTTGTAGTCACTGGCTTATGGAACCATTACTGGGTAAATGCAGGGCTGATAAATTAAATTTAATGCATGATATATACAAATGACAGCTTAGGTGCCAAAAGAGGTTGGCAGCTTGATGGGGCTGGCATTATTAAATTACTGTTATAAAACTGCTTGAATTCAGAATAAAATCTGATTAGCTAGTTTGCATTTTGAGACCTTTGTGATAATAGTAAAATTGTCAAAGCAGGCTGAAAAGGGAGACAAATACAAGTAATATTTTGTGCAACATTTTTATATGATATGGCATTCCAAGAAACATGCTAGTTGCCATAGCATACTTCAAAGATAGCAGATGCATGCAAGTAACTCACCAAGAGGCTATTTTATGAAAAATCATTTCTTATTTTGCCCCTCATGCTTGACAAAATGTGAACAGTAAAATACGGTACGTTGATTCAGCATCATATAGGAAATAAAATGCTGGACTTAATTGTAGAAAATATTAAGGGCCAGATCTTATTTCAGCTGTACAATCCTATTCCAAGTGGCTCAAGTCCCAAAAAAAAAGCCTTTTTACAAAAAGTAGGTGAGTTTTTGTTCTCCTCATTCCTTAAGGCTAAAATGAAGGCATGTTGTGAGACTGGATACATTAATGGCTAGATAGGATAGCTGAAAGATTTCTCCACCCAATTTATGTGCAGCCTTCAAGAGATTTTAGACTTTCTGTGTAAAAAATGAGGACATTATAGGAAAGTTGAGTATAGAAAATAACCTTGGATCAAATTACTGCTGTTGAATAAAGTTTAAATTAAATGGTAGGATATAAGAAAAAAAGGAAATAAGGTCTTTAATTGTAAAATGGCAGACAGATTAATGAAAGGAAGCTAGCTGAAGTCAACTGAACTGAAGATATTAGAGACTTGAATGTAGAAGGCATCACATTTATTTAAAGTCAAAGGTACAAAATGTCAAAGGTAAATGTGACTGTGAAAGAAAGCTATGACTTTGAAGCAACAGTATAAGGATGGGTGGGCAAACAGGGTATGAGCCCTGGCACTACCAAAAGTTGCTTGGGAGCAGCAGGAGGGGAGGGGGTACAGTGTGCATAAGAAGGGCTGGCATCACTCTCCCTTGCCATGCTTCCCTCCTACAAGCTTCCAGTTCAAGTTCCAGCAGGAGATCAGTGACAGCAGTGCAGAAGCTTGTGTAAGTAAGTGAAGGGCATTCTGGAAAATATAGTTTTGTCAAGAAGTAGTGGACAGCAGCACTGGAGCAGCAGTTGGAGTTTGCTGCTGCTCTGGGGGGAATGCTGCTGCTTTTTTGCTGCTGAAAACCAGTGGTTTTTTGGATGCTCAACATGGGTGTAAGCAACCAAAAAAGTGGGGGAGATCTTCCCCCCAGCAGCAATGAACTCCAGCTACTGCTCCTGCACCACTGCCTTCAGCTGTAGTTTCAGGAGCCAGCACCTTGCAAAAAAAAGGTACAGTGGGAAGTAGGGAAGGGAGACTGCCTGCGGCACAGTACTGGCGCGTTACGCCTCTGCTTGGAAATCTGAAGGCATAGGGGAAACCTTAAAATTGCAAAAAGTCAAGATGAGTTGGACATTGCAGAGGAAACACATAGCTGATTTAATTTATCAGTGCAAATAAAGAGAGACCAATAAAAGGTGCAGTAGAGTTGCTATGCTGCAAGAGTCTTGGTATATCCCCAAAATCAAATTAATATTTTTCTTCAGTTTTTGATATGGAGGATGAAGAAGGGCATCAGAGCACAGAAAGACAACCAATGGAAATGAGCATATAAAAATGTAAATGATCGTGTCTGTGGTAAAATAGAACTCAACAAGCTTAATTCAGGCAAGTTGAGAGGACCAGAAAATCTCTAGTTGTAGAATTCAGGAGAAACTGGCACTGGAAAATGGAAATTCAGAGGCAAGGATCTTTAATAAGCTTATCAAACTGCATGGCGCACCAGTCCGGAATAAAACTACAGCCATGGTACTTCAAAAAAAAAATGGATAAATTGGGAAAAGTCAGTCAGAGAACAACAAAACTGATTAGATATCTGGAAAAGATTACTTACAAGGAAAAACTTAAAGGACTGGGATTATTTAGCTTGGTGTGGTAGAAGGAAGGGAGACTTGATAGTATTCAAATAATGAAGGGTAGTTATACACAGTATGGCAATAAACTATTCTTGGCTGCAAGGGACAGGATAAAGAGCAATGGTCTTAAATTGTAGCAAGGGAAATTTAGATTCGCTATTAGGTTAGTAGGAAGAATTTTCTCACTGTGAGGGTGGTTAAGTACTGGAACAGGCTATGCAGAGAGGTTGTGGCATCTCATCCTTGGAAGTTGTAAGAGCAAGGTAGACAAATGCTTGTCTAAGATGTTTTAGTCAAAGATGATTCTGTATCGAGTAGGGGACTGGATTGGCTGACCTCCTGAAGCCCTTTCATCTTTTCTTTTCTAAGTTTCTACTTACACTTTATTAAGAAAAAGAGCAAAGCTTTCCAGTCTGTTACAGGCCCATTAGGTTGACTCCAGTGGTGGGCAGGAACAAATTTGAATGAAACAATATTTAATGAATAAAATACAGCGTGTTTTTTATATGAAAAATATTGAAAAAATGAAATGTGGTAGATTTACTGTACTTGGACTTGACCAAAAGAATTTGATATGGAAATACACAAGAAGTTACTGAATTAGGGATAATGCTTATGAGTATAGGAACTCTAAAGTGGATAAGGACCTTGTCACGGTGAGACGATGGTAGGCTGTGCTTAAAAGAGGATCCTTTGAGCTGGAGGAGGTTACAACTGAATTTCCTCAGAGATTGGTCTTTTGACTGACCAGTTTTAAAGTACTGCAAAAAGTAGCATGCCCATGTGTGACAGGAGTGCCCTCTTCTAGAATCCGTCTATCCGTGACCCCGCCCTCCTGTTATGGGCCAACCGCCTGCCTTCTCTCCTGCCATGCCTTGATCTTAATTAATTAATGGATGTTAATTAGCAGGAGGCTGCCTATTTATTGTGCTGGTGCCAGGGGGCGCTATCTTCGGCTCCTTTTCCTCCCCTACACCATAGCCCAAGCCTCACAGATGATACTGACATGGTTTGATCTGGACCTTGTTGTAATTTGGCCCTCCCCTTGTCTTCCCTGGGCTTTCCACAGCCCTGTCTCGCTCTGTCTCGTTCCATGCCTTCCTGGCGCTCTGCTGCCCCCTTGCTCTGGGTCTTCTCGCTGGTGCCCTTGCTCTGGGGCTGGGGTTCCCACGCCACCATGGGTCCCCTATGAGGCCTCCTCCAACCCCTAATACCCTCACCCAAATCTCCGGTAAAAAAGCAAAACACAAGCCCATGGGCTATAACAAAAATCCAAGTCGCCCACCTAAAACATCATTCAATCCCTACCAGGGAATACTCCATCCCATAACAGCATCAGGAACTGCTTGTGCAGTCAGGCCTTTCCCCTCTGCTTGCTCTGGCAGAGCTCCCTTCCTCCTTGGCTGCCAGCAGGGAACTGTCCTCCTGGCCTCAGGCCTGGGATTCATATGGGAGCCCAGCCCTGCCCCATCCGGTCAGCTGACCAGGTGCAGGTGCAGTCAATTCCCTCCTTAACCGTTTGTCATGGCAACCTGCACCTGGGTTCCTGCCTCTGCTCTGAAAGTAGTAGGCACCTTAGTGTCCTGCACACAAAGACATTTGGTGCTGAGACAAAAATGGGAGACACTGTCAACAGAGTTTAACCGGAATATTTTGCAGGAAGAAGTGGAAGACTCCAGTAATAAAAATGTGATGAAACGTAATAGTATAATGCACAAGGTCATGAACATAGGAACTAATAAAAGCATTTGCTGTAAGCTAGAGGATAAAACTTTTGTAGACAACAGATGAGAAGACAATAGACTCTGGTGTCTTAATTGATCACAGCATGATAATGAGTCAAAGTGACAGCCATGGAAAAAGAAAATACTATGGTAAGATGTACCAGTTTAAGCAAAGCTAGGGAAGTAATCTAACTTCTAAACAGTACCTTTAACCAGGCATTGGTGAGGGTTCATTTGAAATACACTGTGCAGTTTTGATCACCCATGCTCAAGAAAGATGAATTCAAACATAAACAGTTGCCAAGAAAGGGTACTAGGATGACTGAGGGAAAGGAAACAAATCTCAGGTTGCCCAGTTAGTTTAGCCTGGCAAAATAAAGAGTGAGATGATACAGAATTGCTCTTTCTAAATACAATGGGAGGGAAGAGGGAATCAGTGGGATGGAAGAGTTATTAAAGTTAAAGGATACTCTTGGCACAAGAACAAATGGCATAAATGAGCCATGAATACATTTAAGATGGAAATTAAAAGATCTCTAACCATCAGAGCAGTGCAGTTCTACAACAGCCTCCCAAGAGGAGTAGCAGAAACAACCAACCTAATTAGTTGAATGTAGGGATTAGATCAGTTTGTAGAAGAGATGATATCATATGTTTGCCAATGAGAGACCAGGGGAAGGAACCTGATCACCAACGTATTCCTTTCTAATTCTATATCCTATCCTAGTGAAACAAATAAAATCTCATTTGATGAACAGAGACATAAAGTATGGAAAATTCAGTAAATATGAAAACAGTAGTCATCCCATTCATGATGCCTTCCTTATAACCCACGCTGGCACAACAAGTTCATTTAGGGTAAATTGCAGTGGCACAGCTTATCTGCTTCACTGGAAAAAAACAAACATCACCCCTTGTCCTACCCTTGATGGTGTGGGACAAGGGGCCATCTAACCCACTGCTTTCCTTCGTCAGCAGATCTGCTTTGCAGGGGATGGGTCTGGCTAAGTGGGGAAAGCAGGGTTTTCCCCTGCTCAACCAGATCCACTCCTGCAGCTGCCTAAGCTCCTGCCACAGAGCTAATGGATGTCCACCACAATAAAGGAGCAAAGTCTATTATTACCTTTTGCTCCACTGATTTTCCTTTGATGTGGCATGACATCGGGTAGCAATGTCTACTAGCTCACAGTTTGTGCCACCATAAAAAAAAATTATGGAAGCACAAATGAGACATCGGGAAATGTTTCTCTCTACCCTAAGAGAAAAGTCAGAAGATGGCTAAGAGAAACTAAGAAAAAAATTACTATGTGGTCCTCAGCACATGTTCATTCAATGGCACTATGACATCTCTTTCCTGATCACAAAAACTGCACCTCCTGCCAGGCCGCATGTGTAAGATCCCCCTGTACTGGCAAGGAGAAAGCCAGGTGCCCAGTGAACCAGTGCAGTCACAGGGCTGGAACTGACAATGAGCTGATTGCGAGTCTCAGTTATGGAACTGCACTAGGGCCAGTTCCAGAGTCCTGATATGCAGCCAGCCCGAGGCAGGGACACTACCATGGGTTTAATTTAAGGTACAATGGAAACCAGACAAAATTATTCTACATACCTAACTCCTTCCTTATAACTCCTTGACATACTTTGTGTGATAATTTTGTGACTTATTTCCCATTTTATTGCACCATTCCTTGCCTGAATGTTTGGCCAAGTTACTATTTAGGATGTGATTAACTGGTTAGTTGGGTCTTAAGTGCAATATCTTCCAGGGGCCTGTAATACCATTTTTGTTTTGAATTTACATGTATTAGCTATCAACATGACAGTATGATTTATTGACTGGTTTTGAGTACTTCCAGTTGCTACGAGTCCCTTGTGAAAAAGGAAAATAATTTTATATAGATTAATTGCCTTGGAAGTACAAGATAATCTTGACAGATGTATGATTTTATAAGATAATGTTAGCAGATAAAAAGGAAAATACCACCCCCATGAATATCTCTCTCCATCTGAAGGTACAGACACTTTCTTTGCTTTACTCAAATCAGATATAACATCATTGTCAAAAGAGGGAATTTGTAGAGACACTACAATACAAAATACTCATCAGACAAACTCAATTTGTGCCATTAAATGTCATAAATTATTTATTCCTTGTTATCAGTAAAAGTACTTGCAGAATTCCCTTTTATCCTTTTTATCAGTAAGAAGTACTTGCAGAATTCAGCTCTCAATGTGTGTGAATTTCCTCTGCTTAGAAATATATTGAGTCTTAAAAACATTGCTGAAGCATGATAGCAAGCACATGACATAAATGGTGAAAAAGAAAACTTGGGAATTACATTTCTCTCCATGGAAAACCAGAGATGTTGTATATAAGTATCCCTCAAGAAGAGATTTTTGTTTACTTGTCAATTTAAGGTCAACCATGGCTGAAATACATGAATATTTGGTTCTAAGGCAGAGTTTTATCAGGCTTCAGAAGTATATGTTCAGATAACTGATTAAGAAAGTAAAATGCAATTAGGATGCTTGGTACCTGAAAGAACCACCTGACAAAACTATGCCTTGAGTTTCCTCTGAGCATGGTTGTATCCCTATACTTCTCTTAGACCATTTGTAAGCATAAATTGGGCTGCAAAAAGATAACCTCACTATCTGCAATGTTCTAGGAATTTTCAGTGATAATTATGGGAATGTATAATGGTTTTTTTTTTAAATGTAGGTCAAGTATTAAGCAATTACTTAAGCACTTTGAGCATTTTGAGGAAACAGTGCTCTAGGAAGGTAGTAAATTAGTAGGCATGGCAAAATTTGATTTTTATTTTTTAATAATTTTGATGGATAAGACTGATGCTTATTTTACATATTTATTTAGCTTTTTATCAATTTAAGTTTTCAGGATTGTGTGAAATGAGGGATGTGGAGGCCGACTAATTAATAGCAATATACTGTTAAAACTTTATAAAATCACATCAAAATATAAAAAGTAAACATTCATAAATCAATAAATCATTCTGTTCATTTGGTAGTACATTCATAAAAAAGTGAAAATTAAAAAAAAAATCTTTGGTCTTTTATTACATTTACTGGGCTGCGTAATTTGCTAAATCCAACAGACTAATCCACACTTTGAAAACCCTCCAAATTTTAGTGTATGTCTTTATTATAGTACAAAATGTTGGTCTGTCCAAGTTGGTCTTTGGAGAGGCACTTGTCTTGAGCTTTTCTGAACAAACTGAATGAGCTTTTCACAGACACGGAAGTTACTGGTGTTGCAGCTTCACGTGACTGGGCCTCACTTTTCCAGTAATCAAGTGCTGTTATGTTGCTGTCACAGGGCATTTCATGTGCTACGTACAAGTCAAAGTCTTGCTTGAACTCTTCTGACTTGCAAGGGAAAATATGCAGAATATTTTTGTTGTCAATGTAACTGTGTGACATCTGAACCTTGATAAAGGGGTCAAAAATTTTACAGGTGGCAAAGATGGATCCTGATCCATAGAGTCCATCTGGTACACTGCAGGATATAGTTGCCTTCAGTTTGCTTTGAAATTCTGAAGCAAAAGCATTCATTGCAGATGAAAGGGGCTATTCAGAGCCTACTGCTCCGTGTTCCAGTTCCTTCAAAGCATTATTTACATCAGCAGCAACTTGCAGATGGCAGTTCAACAGTGTCAATGCGATGTCTCAGAGGTGCATTTGTTTCCATTTGCAAATGAACAGCATGGATTTTTCCCCAATAATGTACAAGCAAAAGAAAACTTGCAGTACAGATCTTGCTGGTTTCTACCATCCTCAACCATACCACATAGTTTTATTGTTTTCTTTCATAGATTTTATAGACATTAGGGCTGGAAGGGACTTTGGAAGATCATTGGGTCCAGCCCCCTGCCCCAGGGGCAGGAAGTCAGCTGGGGTCATAAGATCCCAGCAAGAAAAACATCCAGGTTTCTCTTGAAGGCATTCAGAGTAGGTGTTTGAACCACCTTCAGCAGCAGGCCATTCCAGACCCTGGGGGCTTAGACAGTAAAGAAGTTCTTCCTTATGTCCAGCCTGAAACGGTCTGGCAGGAGTTTATAACCGTTCAACTTCGTAATCCTTAGGGGAGCTCTGGTGAACAAACGTTCCCCCAGGTCCTGGTGAACACCCCATATAAACTTATGGTTGGCCATCAGGTCGCTCCTGAGCCTGCACTTTTCCAGGCTAAAAAGTCCCATGGCTCTCAGCCTCATGTCATAAGGTCTGTTTTCCTGACCTCTGATCATGCATGTGGCTCTCCTCTGCACCCTCTCAAGCTTCTACACATCCTTTTTGAATTGTGGAGCCCAAAACTGGATGCAGTACTCCAGCTGCGGCCTCACCAGGGCCGAGTACAAGGGGGGAATGACATCCCAGGATTTGCTTGAGAATCATCTATGGATGCAAGCCAGCGTTTTGCTCGCTTTACTGGCTGCAACATCACATTGCAGGCTCATGTTCATCTTGTGGTCAATCCTGACCCCCAAGTCCCTCTCATCCATAGTGCTAGTCAGCGCAGCACTGCCAAGCCTATAGATATGCTGCAGGTTTTTCCTCCCAAGGTGGAGAACCTTGCATTTTTTGGTGTTAAAAACCATCAGCTTCTCGCCCACCCATTTACTGAGCCTGTCAAGGTCAGCTTGGATTACCCCCGTCCTCAGGTGGGGATGCTTTGCCCCAAATTTTGGTATCATCGGTGAACTTGGCCAGTCCACTCCTGACTCCAATGTCCACATCATTAATGAAGAGGTTGAACAAAATAGGTTCAAGGACAGAGCCTTGAGGGACCCCACCGGTCACAGGGCAGCATGACGATCAACTTCCGTCAACCACAACCCTCTGGGTCCAACCACAGAGCCAATTCCCCAGGCAGTGGATCATGGTGGACCCAAGGCCACAGTTGGCTAGTTTTGCCAAAAGGTGATCACAGGTTACCAGATCAAAGGCTTTTTTGAAGTTGAGATATATGACATCAATCTCTTCCCCCTTGTCCAGGTGATAGGTCACCTGGTTGTAAAAGGAAATGAGATTGGTTAAGCACGACCTACCCGCAACAAACCCATTCTGGCTGTCCCTCAGTGTGTTTGTTGCCATTGCCCAGTCCATTAAGAATGGCCTCCGTGATGATTTTTTCTAAAACCTTCCCCAGGATAGAGGTCAGGCTGATGGGGCTGTAGTTTGGCGGATCTACTTGCTTCCCTTTCTTGAAGACAGGCACCATATTGGCCTTCTTCCAATCCTCGAGCATTTAACCAGAGCACCAGGAGCTCTCAAAGATCCATGCCAGGGGCTGAGCTATCATGCTAGCCAGCTCCTTGAGTACTCTGGGGTGTAAATTGTCAGGGCCAGCTGACTTGAAGGTGTCCAGCCTCTCAAGCTGTTCCTTCACAAGGTCAGCATTGACTGAGGACAAGAAACCACCCTCACTTAGGTGTCTCTGTCCTGTAATGGGCAGGGGCGTCCCATGGGACTTCTGAAAAACTGACACAATGTACCCATTTAGCAAGTTGGCTTTTTCCTGGGCGTTCGTCATCAGTTCTTCCTTTTGGTTTAGCAGGGGTCCAACGTTGCCCTTGCTTTTCCTCCCCATATATCTAAAAAATGACTTTTTATTGTCCTTGATACTTGTAGCCAGTTGGAATTCCATGGCAGCCTTGGCTTTCCTGGTTTGCTCCCTGCAGGTCTGGACCAGTGCAGAGTATTCCTCCTTGGAGGTAGATCCCATCCTCCATCCTTCATAGGTCTGTCTTTTTAGATGCAGGAGGACCGCTAGTTCCCTGGACAGCCAAGGGGGCTGCTGTGCCCTCTTGGTGCCTTTCCTCTGAGACGGAATAGCCTTAGCTTGTGCATCTAGGATCGCTCCCTTGAGGAGCAACCACTCTTCCTGGACCCTCCCCCTTTGGGGTCGTGGTCCCTTAGGGCCTCACTGACAAGTCTTCTGAGCTTGTCAAAGTCAGCCCTCCTGAAGTCGAGGACCTCTGTACTGCTGACTGACTGGACAGCTTTCGGCAGATGGTGAAGGTGATCAGCTCATCGTCACTGTCACCCAGCTTCCCTTAGATCGTTAGGTCACTCATTAGGTTGTCCCTGGTTGCTAGTATCAGGTCAAGCAGCGCTTTGCTTCTTGTTGGCCTGTAGACTTCTTGAGTCACATATAGCTCATCCATGCATGTGAGGAATCATTGCAACCGTTCTGATTTGGCCAAGCGCTCTTCCCACAAGATGTCCGGATGGTTGAAGTCCCCCATGACAACCATGGACCATGGAGCGTGCAGCCTCACTCAATTCCCTGGCGAAGTACTTGTCAATCTCTTGATTCTGGGAGGGAGGTCTGTAGTAGACTCCCACCATTGTATCTCCTGTGCCATGTTCCCCACAGAGCTTAACCCAGAGGGTCTCTAGTTGTCCACTCTGGGTGCCTCTGGGTGCCGATGTTGGGTTGTAGGGATGCATAGCTCTCCTTGACATAGAGAGCTACACCTCTGCCCCTTTTGTCCACTCAATCCCTCCTGTGCAGGATACAGCAGTCTATATCCATGGTCCAGTCATGGGTGGAGTCCCACCAGGTCTCCATTATTCCTATGACATCATAATTATTTGTGTTGAGTAGGAGGACAAGTTCCTCCTGTTTATTCCCCAAGCTCCTGGCATTGGTGTACAGGCATGCAAGTGTCCCCTTGGGGGCCCTTGCCTTGCCTGCAGCTTGCTCTAGGGCTGGGGCAGGGGTAGGATACCTTAAGTGCCTTGGCCTGCTGGCTTTGCAAGGGTTGCTCAGCGGGTCAACAGTGGTGGTAGTCCCCCTGTGGTGGTAGCCCCCCTCAGCGGGCTTAGTTTAAAGTCTGGTGGGGAAGGTCAGCCAGTCTGGCTGAGAAGAGCCTCCTCCCCAGTGGAGAGAGGTGGAGGCTGTCCCTTCCCAGCAGCTCACTGCCTCTCTCACCAAAAAGCAGACTGTGGTCATGGAAACTGAAGACTTCCTGATGATACAAGCACTGCAGCCTTTGGTTCACTACCTGGATCCTCCTCTCCCTTCTCAGCTCATAGCCCGAAATCAGAAGGATCGAGGAAAACACCACCTGTGCCCCCAACCCCTTAAGCCTTACTCCCATATCCCTGTAGCGCCTCATGACCCGGCTGAGAGGGTTCCAAGCCATGTCACTGGTGCCCACATGGATGAGGAGCATAGGGCGAGACCGAGGAGGGTCTCACTCCGCCTCGGCCCCTACTTTGCCCAGCCCCCCTGGCCTGGAGCCAGGTCAGTGGGCTGGAGGAGTTTATGGATCTTCTCCATAATGTCTCCAATACAGGCTCCCAGGAAGCAACAAACTTCCCAGGCTGAGGGGTCGGGGTGGCAGATTGCCCCCCCCGTCTGCCTCAGGATGGAGTCCCCCACGACAAACACTTTGCATTTTGTCTTAGGGAGAGTGGGGGCAGCAGCTATAGTTGAGCCTGTGTTGCCTGCGGGAACTGGCAACTTAGCAGGCTCTGCTGGGGCTGCAAGAGGTTCGTACCTGTTGCAAAGCTCCAATGCGGCAGGAGCCTTGGTGTGGTAGGCCTTGGGGCCCTTGACCACTTTGGTCCAACCCCATGGCTGGACAGAATGGGAGGTCCCTGGGTCCTCCCTTGTTCTGGAGGGAGACCGTGGTCTATCCTCTGTCTCCTGGGGGAGAAGGGCCTGGCAGTAGGAGTCTATCTCCTGCTTGCAGTCCCTGATGGCACACACTCTCTGGACTGTACTGGAGCTCCTCCAGCTTGTGTGCCAGAGACACCAGTAGGGAGCAGACCCCACAAGGGGAGGTGGCCATGCTCCTGGGCCCCAGAGCCTGAAAAAGTGACAGACAGCCCCCGCAGCCGAGAGCCAGAGGCTTCGTCTGCATGAAGCCTGGAACCATAGGCTCTGTCTGGGTGAAGGTCTCTGAGGTGCCAGAGGGGGCATCCCATCTGTGCATGCCCATCTGTGTCATACCGCTGGTGGGCTGGCTACAGCTGGGACTGGCTTCTCTGGGGGGGCTCACAGGCAGGGCCTTGGGCCCTCCTGCTCATCCTCCCATGCTAACTTCCATGCCAGGCAGACAAGCATGCCTGTTTGGGAAGCCTGTTCATGTGGCTCCCTGGGGGGCTGGGCCAAATAGGGGCCTGGGTGGGCCAGGGCAAGGCCCTCCTCGGTTCCTACTCAGCCTGAGCTGGGCTAGTCTCCTCCCACCACAGGCCCTGCTTACCTCTGGCTGCTGCTGGGGGTCCACAGCAGTTATGGGTCGCTGGGGGGCTTTGGGGTGTGGGGGCATGACAGGCTTTCACCCATGCATCTCACAACACTCCCTAAGTCTCTTTTGATTGACTGCATCCGGTTCTTTTAGCAAGAAAGTCTATCACACTGTCCCCATGTGCATAAATGTATTTTGCTGCAGCAAGTCAGGAAAACTGGCCAGATTGCACATGGGGGTGGGTGGGGGAGAGGCACATGCAAATCAGATGGAATTGAGCTGTTCCTGATACAGACTTAAAAACATTCACCTTTGTTGGCATGTTTAAATATTGCTGGAAAATGTACTACAGTTTTGTTAATGTTACAGAACTCATCTGTTTTTAATGCATGATCAATGGCTACATGCAAAAGATAAGCAATACATGGAATGTGCAGCAGATGTGCATGCATTTCTTTTGAATCTTTTACTAGGTGTTGCATGTACATCACAGAGTCCCTCTTGATTGATACAATTTTCTAGAGGTACACCAATACATCAGTCTGATATTGGATCGGCACCGATAAGAAAATTGAGTAGATCAGAAATTGGCCTGATGTGGCCAATAATTTGACTGATAAATACCCATCCATGCACATAGGCGCAGCACTGCACATAGGCAGCAGGGAGTGCAGCCCAGCAGCATGCAGAGTTGCATGCAGCTGGTAAATCTGTTGTGGTGGAAAGGTAGGGAAGGGGTATCGGGGCAGATCAATGCCCCCATCAGTGAGGGAGGGAATGGGGAGTGGGCTGGGGAAGTGCTGTCCAGCTGGGGTGGGGCAGGGCACAGGACGGAGCCATGTTTTGTCCAATGGGTGTGGGGGGGGGGTGGCTCCCACACTGTGCACACCCTGGGATGGCATGGGGGGGGCATGTGCCCCTGGATCTGCACAGGGAGGTGTGAGGTGGGCTGCAGCTGCAGGCTGGAGCTAGAACTGTGTTGGGCTCTTTCTGCCATGCGGGGAGGAGGGAGCTGGGCCAGGATTGCACTTTGGGTGGGCGGTGGTGGTGGCCCAGGAAGCGAGGCTATGGGAGGGGGTATGGTGTATTCCGGGGCGGGGGGGTATAGGCTCTCCCATAGCTCAATCCCAGAACTGCTACCACCCACTCCGAGTGCAGCCCAGCACTGTCCCATCTCCAGCTCACATCTACAGTCCAGCCTGCCCATGCCCAGTGAAGATCTGGGGGCACACATCCCTCCCCCATGCCCTCAGCTGGGCAGCACTTGCTCCAGCCCCAACCCCAGCCCCACTTTTACCTCAACACAGGGGTCTTGATCTGCCCCCCCATGCCCCTTCCCTCCCCCCTCTCCTTCCACCACAACAGACTGACCAGCTGCACAGAGCTCTTCAAGCTTTATGAGAAATTAGATCATTATCAGCTGCTTTGCCTCCTTAAAAATCGGCTATCTGTATCAGCCCCAAAAATCTCTATTGGTGCATCTCTACATTTTTCCCATGTTAGGCTATACACTCTCAACACATCTTAAATCCAAACTGACATGACTCCTGCATTGCACTGAAGAACAAAGACTTTTAATAGAATTTTATTCACAGACTTATTTTTATCCTAACAAAATGCTGCAATGGCCTTAACTGTCGGCTGTCCTGCAAGGTTGGGAGTTTCATGTTACCAAATAAAATTTCTCACCACTCATAAGATCCTTAATCATTGCTTGCTGGTGGATGAAAACTTCAGGCAACTATTTTTCTTTCAGCTGATGATGTTTTAGACAAGTGTGAGCTGCTGGCGCATATTTGTGAAGTAGAGTGAATACATAGTTTGAACCCCAGGCCACATTACCTAGAATTGCCTCAAAGAACAATGTATGTACTAGATTGTGAGGAAAATCAGCTGCTTCTTCCTTCCACTGTCTCATTATTCACAAGCAGGCTTCCATTGTAGCCTGTCTTGTGTTTGTTTCATTTTATTTAATTTCAAATGATCTTACCATTCAAATGTTTGGTAATGTGATTTCCCTGTTAGGTGACTTCTGTCTTACAAACTGTGCAGCACAAAGTCTCTTCCTCTCCCCTGCCAGTCTTTTAAACCATTTTTAATTCTACGTCAGGATATTCACTGCAGTATTCCTCTATAGATTTTCTTTTGTGACCCATTATTAAAATGAGACCAAACCCTGCCCCCCCCATAATTATAGTGCAGTTTAACCACTGGCCACAGCAAACATAACTACATATGATATGTATCCTATATATACATGACGGATGCACGAGAGAAGGCAGAACTCTTTAAGAAGTTCTTTGTCTCTGTGTTCCTGTCTGCTGACAATGGGGTGCTCTCGGGTGATAGCATGGAGAGGCCCCAGAAGGATCTGAGTCCTCCGACTGTTAGTTCAGACCTAGTTAAGGATTACCTGGAGGGCTTAGATGTATCCAAGTCAGCGGGCCTGGATGACCTTCATCCATGGGTGCTGAGGGAATTGGCTGGTGTCATGGCAGAGCCATTGGCATGGCTGTGTCAGGACTCCTGGTGCTCAGGACAAGTCCCTGAGGACTGGAAAAGGGCCAATGTGGTCCCTATTTTCAAGAAGGGGAGGAAGGAAGAGCCTGGCAACTACAGGCCAGTCAGCCTCACTTCTATCCTGAGGAAGATGTTTGAAAAAATTATCAAGGGCCACATTTGTGAGAGCCCTGCAGGGGAAGTGATGTTGAGGGGTAACCAACACGGGTCTGTGCCAGGCCTTTCCTGCCTGACTAACCTGGTCTCTTTCTATGACCAGGTAACAAAAAGCTTAGACGTGAAGGAGGAAGTCGATGTCATCTTCTTGGACTTCCAGAAGGCTTTGGAATCAGTGTCCCACCCAATTCTGGTGGGCAAGCTGAGGGACTGCGGCATTGACAAATGCATGATCACATGGATGACAAACAGGCTCCAGGGGCGCACCCAGAGGGTGGTGGTGGATGGGTCAATGTTGACCTGGGAGGATATGGGTGAGTCCCCCAGGGCTCGATCCTAGGGCCAGTGCTGTTCAACATCTTCATTAGCGACCTGGATGAGGGCGTGGAGAGCACCCTGTTCAAGTTTGCTGATGACACCAAGCCATGGGGCAAAGTGAATACGCCGGCAGGCAGGGACTGCATCCAGGTTAGAGAAGTGGGCAGGTCTGAACAGGCTGCAGTTCAACAAGGACAAGTGCAGAGTGCTGCACCTGGGAAGAGGGAACCAGCATTATAGTTATAGGTTAAAGGATGCCCCTCTCAGCAGCACAGAGGCAGAGAGGGATCTTGGAGTCATGATTGACTCCAGGATGAATATGAGTCACCAATGCGATGAAGTAATAGGCAGAGCCAACCGCACCCTGTCATGCATCAACAGCGGCATCACTAACAGGTCCAGAGAGGTCTTGCTCCCCTCTATGCAGCACTAGTCAGGCCACAGCTGGAGTACTGTGTCCAGTTCTGGGTGCCGCACTTCAAGAGGGATGTGGGGAACCTGAAGAGGGTCCTGAGGAGGGCCACTCGTATGGCTGGGGGCCTCCGTGGTCTCACAGGATCAAGGAGGTGTCCTGTGACTAATATAGGGTTAAGGAGCTACCAATCACCAGGGGCAGCTCAGGTGCTGGTTGCCGCAGCAACCAGACAGGTCAGGTGACCAGAAGGGGGCAGGGCTGGGCCTGTATAAACAGCCCAGGCCGGAGCCAGATGAGCAGTTCCCCTCTGGCAGCCGCAGGAGTGGCAGCTCTGTGGGAGAGCTGAGCAGCAGAGTCAATGGTGGCGGTTTGACTGGCTGCAATGATGCAAGGGGAGAGAGAGAGCCCGGACAGACGTATGGGTGAGAGTCAGCATGATGTGGGGTTTGTATTATAAGCCTGGCGCTTATGTTATGTTGTAGCTGGCTGGCTGACTCTTTGGTTTACTTATGGTTACACCGGAGGACCGGGTGAGGCTGCAGGGGTGCGAGGAGGCCTCACGGGGGCTCCACAGTAGCTTGTGGGTTCCCGGTGCCCAGCGGGGCAACGGGTGCGAGAGGCACGGCATAGGCCCCAGAGTGGGGCAATAGGCGTGAGAGGCACGGCATAGGCCCCATAGGGGGCGAGAAGCATGGGAAGTGTGGCAAAGGCCCTGGAGGGGGGCAAGAGACTCCAGAGAGGGTGAGGAGCAGCGGAAGAACCGCAAAACAGGCCCAGTGGGGCAAGGCCTGGGCAAGACGTGCCCAGAGGCGCTGGTAGCAGGGTGAAGGTTGCAGCAGCGGCCCAGAGGCGCCGGTAACAGGGTGCAGGTTGTTTAACCGACCCAGAGGCGCTGGTAAAGGGGCGACAGGCACGTGACCAACCCAGGGGCACCGGTAAAGGGGGTGCCAGTAGCGCAATAGGCCCAGGCAGTTCGGAGACAGGTGCCGGGGCGTGACAAGCCCCAGGGGCGCCAGGCGGGTGACAAGCCCGGGGGTGCCAGAGAGGGGCACCAGGGCAGGATGAGCCCAAGGGGCGCCAGAGGGCAAGGGCAGAACAACGTTCAGGAACAGCTGCGAGGCTTGGGGCATGCTAAAGGGGAGGTAGGAGGCACGCATTGCCCATAAGGCTGGGGGGGGGTGTTGGAGCACCCCACTTGGAATGGAGGTAATACCAAGGTGAGAGTAGGTAGCCTCCCTAACTGAACTCTATAAGAACAAAGACGTGGCGGGCGAGTAGAGGGTGCTGGATCACCGTAATTGGCACAGCAGGGGGCGCTAGTGGGCTCACGGCCGCTCGCAGGCCCCACTCCGTGACACATAGCCAGCCCTACGAGGAGAGGCTGAGGGACCTGAATCTCTTCAGTCTCCGTAAAAGGAGACTGAGGGGGGATCTTGTGGCTGCCTACAACCTTATCAGGGGCCACCAGCAGGGACTCGGGGAAAGTCTGTTCACCAGGGTCCCCCCTTGGAGTCACCAGGAACAATGGCCACAAGCTGAGGGAGGATAGGTTTAGGTTAGATATTAGGAAGAACTACTTCACTGTAAGGGTGGCCAGAGCCTGGAATGGGCTTCCCAGAGAGGTGGTGTCTCACCTTCCCTGGAGATCTTCAAGAGGAGACTGGATAGGCACCTGGCTGGGGTCTTATGACCCCTCCCACCCCCAGTGCTCCTTCCTGCCCACGGCGGGTGGTCGGACTCGATGATCTGTCCAGGTCCCTTCCGACTCATTGATTCTATACATATGATATATTTTTCTCAACTTTATCCCCAACACACTGTACCTGAATGATGCACAACATAAATTATTCACAACTCCGCCCTGGAGCAGGCCATTCTAGTGAGAGATGTAAATACTTGCTCCATTCACTGTGCTTTATACACATTAATGAACTTAATAAAGCTTCAGCCATAATTTTTCTTACATTCGCTTTCTATAAATTTCAATTATTAATGATGGAAATATGTTTTCATTGGTTTAAGTGTGAGGTGAAATTGATATTTATCAACGTGTACCAGTAAAAATGGAATCCCGCTAAGCCTACAAATAAGGCAGAATGAAAATTCCACCTTGACTGAATCCATGTAGGTTCCAGTGTGCTCAAGAAGATTCCAATGGCACTTGGCCAGTTAAGTTGGGATGGCATTTGTGTGATGATGCCAGTCATCATATTTTCAAGAACCAACAAACTCCAGGGATCTTAAGTTCACAGTGTAAAAACAAGCAACTCTTTTTGAAAGGATGCATGTCAGGGTAATGTTAATCTTATGAACTCAGGCTACAGATACAATGTGTTTCTTGCACAGTAGCTTGAGTTTACTGTGTAGTAAAAAGCACAGTGGAGATATGAGATAAAACTCTACTATGTAATAAGTCACCCAAATCCTGGAAAGTTACTTCCTGAAAAATGTGTAACAACTTAACTATGTGGGAAAGTTGCTACATGGAATGGGTCATTTATCTACACCATCAGTATTCTAAAAGAATAGAAAGTTTATAAGACAATCTCCTATATAAGAGAACTTAAATACTTCGAGATCAAGGATACTTAACCCCCACCCCCGTCAGATCTGGCCCCATGGAACTGTGCGGAGCCCCATGGGCTGAGGCTGTGCACACTAGATTGGTTGGGGGCTGGCTTAGGGTACCCAAGAGCTCAACCCCAGCCAGGCAGAGGTGAATCAGGGCCTGACTGAGCCTGCAGACCAGCCGTGTTCCATTGATCTAGCCTGCAGGACCAAAACAGTGGACATCGCTATTTTAAAACTCAGTTTGCCTATTAGATCTATAATACTGTGAATTTTTTATCCATATCAACAAAATATTTAAGTACATGCTTAACTTCAAGCTTGATTAATCCTGTTAATTCACTTAAATCACTTGCATAATCACGTTGAGTCAACAGCACCACTAAATCTTAAAATAAGTATGTGATTCAGTGTTTTGCTAGATCAGATTATCTGGTAAACTTACCGAAGTAGATTGTGATTTTGTGTGAAAACCTGCTATAAAACAGCATAACCAGCTGGTCACTGAAAGCAATGTTTTGCCTCAAAAACATTTAGGCTTACACAACAAAATATGAATATATTTTGGATATTAAATAGTTTAACAAACACCAATAATAAGTTTAAAAAACCCCCTAATGTAATGTGTCAGGTCATTCAAAATTTTGATATATTGACTGTTTATGAAAGACTTTATTCCCTTCAGTATGTAAATGTTTGCCTTTACTGGTTATAATTACTGAAAATACATCCAGTTGAGATTAGATTTCAGTTATAATTAATGATGAATATGTCAAAGCATTATGATGTTGTTTATCATGCTGCCTGCAATATAATTTGGTGCAATAATACTAAGACTTGCTATGTGACATTTATTTAGTATTTAAGTCTTCTTAAGATGTTCTGCAGAGCATCTGGAATGTTAACTATGTGAAGATTATTTCCTACAAAAGCAGCTTCAGGCAAAATGTAGTGACAAGTTGCTGGAACCCAGCAAAAGCTCTTAAATCTCATGTCATCTCTTAGTTGAAATATAATAATTAAATAATTTAAAATGTGCAGTAAAGCTAATGAGAAATCCAAAGGATAAGAATAAAAAACTCACATTATCAAGACAGCTGAGCTTACATGCAGGGAAAGCGCTCTTTGTTCTTATATGTGCAACATTTGGGAAGATGAAGGCATTTCCATCTTTAACACACAGAAATGTTTAACAGTCTCAGATTTAAGAATGCAATGAAATAACAACTTTTTGAGGTTCTACAAACACTCCAAGATGGTATGTGAGACTGTAGCCCTGTCATATTCCCTTCAGGTTTTATGGTCATTAGAGTATGTTCCAGTCAGTCATTTCAGACCTCATGCTACTTCAGAATTCAGCACTGCCCTGCTGTCCCATTCAAGTCAAAGGCCTCCATGTTATTGGAAGGCTGTATAGAAGCCAAGGCCAATTAAAAGTTTGTCATGCAAAAAATCATACCAGAAGTACCTGGGGTGGCATTTTATTCCCTTCCCATCACCTAAATATCCAGATTTAGTTGTGTAAGTATACAAATCATAGAATAAAGAAAAGTAGGACCTCCAGAAGTCATGTAGTCAAACCCCCTGTCTGAGGCAGGATCAACCTTATCCAACCCTGTTTTCTAACCTATTAGCAAAACTACACAGTCAACCCTGACACAGCCACAAGGCATAACCTAACCTGCCAAGACACAGCAGGGGGACCACATCAGCCAACATCCCGCTACCGCAAAGGTTGTTAAAATAAGCTCTTGAGATCCAAGGAAGAGGGCCATGCCATGCTCCGCCCCTCCCCATCATGCCTCAGTTCCCCCCGCCCCCTGCAACTAGAGAGGAAGATAAAAACCACTATAGTCTTTACTAGTCTGACCATGGGGTAAAATTCCTTCCTGACCCCATGACGATCAGTCTGACCCTCAGCAGAGGGATACCTAATGGCCCGAAAGTACTTCCCGTCCACTTCCAGGTCCACTGCTGAGCATGTGGGGGACCCCACCCATGCTCCCATGGGATGCTCTGACTTGGGTTGAATCTCTTCCAAATAGAAGCTGTAACTTTACCTGGGATTTAGGTGACTTATTACATAGTAGAGTTTTATCTCATATCACCACTGTGCTTTTACTACATAGTAAACGCAAGCTACTATGCAAGAAACACATTGTATCTGCCGCCTGAGATGTGCTTAACTGAATTAACAGATCACTAGTGGCATATCTATTTTTTGCTTTTTGAAAATTTTCCATATAGCCTATATTTTTATGCTTTATTTTTTAATAGTTGTCTTAGAAATCTCAGCAGAAGCATTGGCACACACCTCAGTCAAAATCCTGAGCCTTGGTTGCAGCCAACATCCAATATTTCTGAGGAAGTTGAAAAGAAACCCGATAGATAAAGCAGCAGAAGGGGAAGAAACATTCTTTCCTGACCCCTTGTGGCATCCAGCAAAGCTCAGAAACATAGAAAAATCTATAGGCAGAGCTACTCTTAGATCATCCCTGACCAAAGCGCTGAGGTAAGTGGGGAAGTGGGAGACTTGGATAAAGAGCAAGTAGGAGGGGGCAACAGGGGAGGTGCTCTCATACTTCTTGAGAAATCAGGATAATCAACTAGTTACCTTAGGTGACTGTACACAAATGCACAGAGTCTGCGAAAGAAGCAAAGACTTGGAAGTCCTTGCACAGTCATGGAACTATAATGTGATTGGAATAACAGAGGCTTAGTGGGAGCTCACATGACTGAAGCACTGTCATGGATAGGGACAAACTGTTCAGGAAGGGCAGGCAGAGAAGAGGAGAAGAAGTTACACTTTATGTAAAGAACCATATGATTGCTCAGAGCTCCAGTATGAAGCTCGAGATAGGCCTGTTGAGAGTCCCTGGATTAGGGTCAGAAGGAAGAGCAACAAGGATGGTGTCATGGTGGCAGTCTGCTACAGACCACCAGGCCAGGAGGAAGGGGTGGATGAGGTTTTCTTCAAACAGCTAGCAGATGTTTCCTAATCATAGGCCCTAGTTCTCATGGGGATCTTCAATCACCCTTACATCTGCTGGGAGGGCAATACAGCAGTGCACAGGCAATCCAGGAACTTTTTGGAGAGTACTGGGGACAACATCCTGGTGCAAGTGCTGGAATAGCCAATTAGGGACCATGTTCTTCTTGACCTCCTGCTCACAAACAGGGAAGAACTGGTGGGGAATGTAATATAGCAGATGGCAACTTGGGCAGCAGTGATCACAAAATGATTGAGCTTGGGACCCTGAGAAAAGGAAGGATGAAGAGCAGCAAAGTAAGGCCCCTGAACTTCAGAAAAGCCAACTTCGACTCACTCATGGAATTCATGAGCAGGATCCCCTGGGAAGCCAGACTGAGGGGGAGAGGTGTCCAGGAGAACTGGCTGTACTTTCAAGAAGCTTACTGAAAGTGCAGGAACAAATTATCCCAGTTTGCAGGAAGACTAGCAAGTATGGCAGAAGACCAGCTTGGCTTAGCAGGGAGCTCTTCAGTAAACTAAATCATAACAAGGAAGCTTATACAAAGTGGAAACTTGGACAAATAACTAGGGAAAACTATAAGAGCATTGCTTGGGCATGCGGGGATGAAGTCAGGAAGGCCAACGCATAACTGGAGTTGCAGGAAGCAAGGGATGTGAAGGGTAACAAGAAGGGTTTCTACAAGTATGTTGGTAGCAAGAGGAGGATCACAGAAAGTGTGGGTCCCTTACTGAATGGGGGAGGCAAACTTGTGACTGAGGATGCAGAAAAGGCTGAAGTGCTCAATGCCTTTTTTGCCTCAGTCTTCACAGGCAAGATCAGCTCCCAGACTACTGCACGAGGCAGTACAGTTTGGGGAGGAGGTGGGCAGCTCTCCAGGAGTACTTGGTAAAGTTGGATGTGTACAAGTCCATGGGGCCATATAGGATGCACCCAAGCATGCTGAGGGAGTTGGCTGATGTGATTGCAGAGCCATTGGCCACCATCCTTAAAATGTCATGGTGATCAGGAGAGGTCCCAGATGATTGGAAAAGGGCAAACATAGTGCCCATATTTAAGAAAGGGAAGAAGGAGGATCCAGGGAACTACAGACCAGTCAGCCTCACCTCAGTCCCAGCAAAATCACGGAGCAGATCCTCAAGGAATCAATTTCTGAGCACTTGGAGGAAAAAAAGGTGGTTAGGAACAGTCAGCTGAATTCAAATGTCATGACTTGCCTGACAAACCAGATTGCCTTCTATGATGAGATGATTGACTCTGTGGATGTGGGGAGACCAGTGGATGTGGTGTACCTTGATTTTAGCAAGGCTTTTGATACAGTCTTCCACAGCATTGTCACAGGCAAGCTAAGGAAGTACAGGCTGGATGAATGGACTGTAAGATGGATAGAAAACTGGCTGGAGCATCAGGCTTAGAGAGTAGGAATCAATGGCTCAATGTCTAGTTGGCAGCCAGTATCAAGTGGAGTGGCCCAAGGGTCAGTCCAGGGGCCAGTTTTGTTCAATATTTTTATTAACTGGAAAGATGGCATAGAGTGCACCTTCAGCAAGTTGGCAGATGACAGCAAGCTGGGAGGGCGTAGATACACTGGAAGGTAGGGCTAGGATTCAGAGTGACCTAGCCAAACTGGAGGACTGGGCCAAAAGGAATCTCATTAGGCTCAACAAGGACACGTGCAAAGTCCTGCACTTACGACAGAACAATCCCATGCACCAGTACAGGCTAGGGGCTGACTGGTTGGGCAGCAGCTCTGCAGAAAAGGATCTGGGGGTTACAGTGGACACTAACCTGAATATGAGCCAGCAGTGTGACTTTGTTGCCAAGAAGGCTAATGGCATACTGGGCTGTACCAGTAGGTGTGTTGACCGCGGGTCAAGGGAAGTGATTATTCTTCTCTATTTAGCGCTGGTGAGGCAGCATCTGGAGTACTGTGTTCCGTTTTGGACCCCTCCACTACACAACAGATGTGGACAAATTGGAGAGTCCAGCAGAGGTCAACAAAAATGGTGAGGGGGTTTGGGCCCATGACTTATGAGGAAAGACTGAGGGAGCTGGGCTTATTTAGTTTAGAGAAGATTGAGGGAGGATTTAATAGTAAAGAAATGTTGAGAAATGTAAAGTGCTCCACCTCGGGACAAGCAATCCCCAACACACCTACAGACTTGGTGGCACCAAATAGCCTAGCACCACAAATGAAATGGATTTGGGGGTAACAATAGACCACAGTATGAATATAAGCTGGCAGTGAGATGCTGTAGCCAGTAGGGCAAATAATACTCTGGCATGCATCAATCGATGCGTCTCCAGCAAAACTGAGGAGGTGATTCTTCTGTTCTACTCAGCACTGGTGAGACTGCAGCTGGAGTACTGCATCCAGTTCTTGGCACCACACTTTAACAAGGATATGGATAATCTTGAGAGAGTCCAAAGAAGAGCCACTCGTATGATCAGAGTCTTAAAAGGCAAGCCATATGAAGAAAGGCTGAGGGATCTAGGACTCTTTAGCCTGGGGAAAAGAAGGCTGAGAGGGGACCTGGTAGCAGCTTACCACTACACACGGGGAGTACATCAAGGGCTCAGCAAGCAACTGTTCACCAGGGTGCCCAAGGGGAAAACCAGAAGTAATGGCCACAAACTCCTGGAAGATTAATTTAGGCTCAACATTAGGAAAAGCTTATTTAGTCAGGGTGTCCAGACTGTTGAATAAGCTCCCTCCAGAGGTGGTGCAATCACCTATCCTGGAAATCTTTCAGAGGAGACGAGACAGTCACCTTGCTGGGGTCACCTGACCCCCAGTTATCTTTCCTGCTTGGTGTAGGGGACTGGACCTGATGATCTTCTGAGGCCCCTTCTGGCCTTACAATCTATGAATCTATGAGTAGCCTTCAACTACATGAAAAGCGGTTTGAAAGAGGATGGAATGGGACTATTCTCAGTGGTGAAAGATGACAAAACAAGGAGCAATGGTCTGAAGTCGCAGCAAGGTAAGTATAGGTTAAATATTAGGAAGAATTTTCTCACTAGGAGGGTAGTGAAACACTGGAATAGGTTACCCAGAGAGGTGATTCAAGCTCCATCCTAAGAAGTTTTCAAAACCTGGCTAGAAAAAGCTTTGGCTGGCACGATCTCTTTGGGGATGGTTCTGCTTTGAGCAGGGGGTTGGACTAGATGACCTCCTGAGGTTTAACTTTCTATGATTCTATAACCACTATAGCCCCTTCTCTGGAGCTCCTTTTGAAGCTAAGCCACTAAACATAACCACTGAAAAAATAATAGACTGAGGCAAATGCAAGAGGAAGCATCTACCTTGATGTAAGCAAGTGCAAGAGGAAGTATCTTGATGTAAGCAAGGTCTCAGGCTGGAAACCAGACCCTCTGTCTTCCAGACCAGCAACACCCAACTGAGGCCCCTGGCATATTAACCAGTTAATTTCTTAAGTCGTTCCCAGCCACATGTTAACGCAGGTAATGATTTAAGAAAACAAGGAATAAGCCAGAAAAAAAATATTACACAAGAAGTGAGCCCAGATCAGCCAATGGAACTCCCAGAAGCAGAAGTGCATTGTGCACCCCCACAGCTGGGACCCTGGATCAGCTGACGGATGCAGATTGGGAGCTTGCTGCTTGCTAGTGTAGGGGGAGCCCAGGATCATTATCTTGTGCTCCCCCCTGTGCCTGCATTAAAGTGTGATGGGATTGCATGCTTGATCTCATAATCATGCCTCCCTCCATGCATGCGTGGCATGGCAAGAAATGTGATTGTGGGGAACATGCAAGAGATCTCATCCCACCTTTTACTCGCACATCTACCAGGCGCCTAAGCCACATACCCCTGACTTAATCCCTTCTTTCTGTCCCCATATACGTCCAAGATTTCTCGCCCATTATGGATGTTCAGGGGTACAAATTTAAAAGGAATGCTGGAGAAGGAACCAGATAACAGCTAGATAACAGCTCTTAGAGCACTGTGCTGGGAAGTTAGAGACCCTTGTTCAAACCCTCTCCGGATGAACCCGGTCCTTTGACCTCCCAAGCGAGTGTCCTCCTAGGCTTTTTTTTTTTTTTGGAGGGCAGGGCGTTACCTGGAATAAGCTATGAAGTTATTCCACAAAATGTGTAATAACTTCATAACTGCTTCCTATCACACTGTTAACTGACCATGTGACCAGGGACGTGGTAGCCCCATCACCCCCCCAGTTGGGAGATTACATCAGCTACAGTCTTCTAGCTGCAGGGGTGCATAGTACACCCCTGCAGCTGGGAATCCTATAAAGTTGAGGGGGTTCCCAGCTGTGGGTGTTTGCTTCTTGCCAGTGCCAAGGGAGCCCATGATGGGACTCTCTCTGCACTGGCAATAAGGCATGATGGGATCTGATTCATGATCCCACAATCACGCCTCCTGCCATGCACATATGGCATGGCAGGAAATGCGATTGTGTAGATTGCCCAATAGATCCCATTGCCCCTTTACCTGTATGTGTAGAGGGGCTCTTTAACAAACAAGAACAACATGTAGTCTGGACACTTAGACAACAAGGAAAGAAAAGAATGTACAAAGGCATCCCAACCTGTGGACAGAGACCCTAATTTTATGGAAGACAGTTTTACACCTCCTGTTGCACATTACAGGTAAACCAACTTTATAACCGATAGCCTTTACTGAAACACCAGAAAGCTCTTTACATATGACAATATGCATTTGAATTTAATGGGAAAATATTGGTCATAAAGAAAGAAATATGAGACACTAAATTTCTTACTTTCACTCAAAAAGCAAAGGTGCTCAGAAACATTTTAAAATTAAAGTTCTACTCTTAGGCAACTATACGAAGAAATTTGAAGGCAAATAACTCAAATGACCCCACGGTTTCCATTTTGAAGAATTCTTCTCCTCCTCCTGTCTCTGATTTTATGAAATACCAACGCTGACCAGATGGCTTTTCTTAGAACCCATTTTGCTCTAGGGGCAGAAGGAGGGAAAACAGTGCAAGTGTCCTTGCAATTCATTTTTACACATTCAGTGAAAGTTGATCTGTTTTACCAACTCTGAAGTTCTTCACTACTTTAATTTCTTTGCTACATTAGATGCAGGAGTCAAGGTAGATGTCATCTATTCAGATTTCAAGACGGCGTTCAATATGGTATCTCATATTATTCTCACAGATAAACTGAGTGGCTGTGACAGATGATTACACAGTCAGGTGGCTGGCAAATTGGCTTAGTGGTCACACCCAGAGAGTGGTGGTGGACGGGTCGTTAATGACCTGGAAAGATGTGGGCAGTGGAGTGCCACAAGGCTCAGTCCTTGGACCTGTGCTGTTCAATGTCTTCATCAATGACTTGGATGAGGGTGTGGAAAGCACTCTGTCCAAATTTGCAGATACCAAATTATGGAGTAAAGTTAACACACTGTGGGGTAGGGAATGAATCTAGGCGGATCTGGAAAGGTTGGGAAAGTGGGCAGAACAGAATAGGATGCAGTTCAATAAGGACAAGTGTAAAGTGCTGCACTGAGGGAGAAGGAATCACCAGCATACTTACAGGCTGCGGGAAGACTTTCTCAGCAGCCCAGCAACAGAAAGGGAACTCAGAGTCATTGTTGACACTAAGATGAACATGAGTCATCAATGTGACGAAGTGATCAGTAAAGCTAACCACACTTTATTGTGCATTAGCAGGTGCATGACAAACAGGCCATAGAGGTGATACTTCCCCTCTATGCAGCCTCGTTAGGCCACAGAGTACTGTGTCCAATTTTGGGTGCTACACTTCAAGAGGGATGTGGACAATCTTCTGTGGTTAGGGGCCTGCAGGCAAAGCTCTATGAGGAGAAACTGAGGGCCCTGGATCTCTTCAGCCTTCAGAAGAGAAGGCTGAGAGGTATCTTGTGACCACCTACAAATTCAACAGGTAGGGGAAGCAAGGAATAGGAGATGCTCTGTTTATCAAGGCACCCCTTGGAGCAACTAGGAACAATGGCCACAAACTGATGGAGAGCAGATTTAGGTTAGACATCAGGAAGAACTTTTTCATGGTAAGGGTTGCCAGAATCTGGAATGGGCTTCCAAGGGAGGTGGTGCTCTCCCCTACCTTACAGGTCTTTAAAAGAAGCTAAATAATTAGGGTAATATAGTTTACAGCTTAAATGAGATATGAAATTCCTTAAATCTTTCACTGAGATCTTCCATTTTTATAACAATAATATGGAGCTATTGTTACTCTGGCATAAACCTGTAAAGAAATCTTAATTATACATTGTTGTTTTACCTGGTGCATTACATGAAACTCTCTATACTTCCCTTTCAGTCATAACCCGTTTCAATAATGGTTAGCTTATCTTTCCAAAATGATCTAATTCTCTAGGTGTTAGGGTACCTTCTTATCAAGCCAACATTAACTCTTTCTGAGGCTTCAGCTGTCTGTTACTGTTTTTTTTTTAAAATCCCATGAGTATCTTGGAACTCACTAAATCATGAACACTTACCTAACGCAAACTTCAGTTTACTACAGTTTTTAAACTATATTTACTAATGGACTCCATCTCTACAGATATTTCTACTAGAAACTGACTAATGTTTATGTTCCATTAGCTTTTGTACCACCTATCAAAGCTCTGATGTTTAATTTCACCACAAGCATTTCAACTGCTCTCTGGAGAAAAGCATAATGCACTTATGAAGTATTTGAAATCTTACGAGTAAGATTCCAGTCTTGGGAATCCCGTTTCCAAAATACCTCATCAAACGTCTAGCAGTTTTTAAACTATGTGGGGAAAAAAACCAAGAAAGATTTTTTTTTTTTTATAGGTTATGTGACCTAAGTAATGATGAATATCAAGAAAATGGATAGACTGAGGACACTAACAGTTCATAGAGATGTTGAGAATGCTTGATTCTCAGTAGGCACTGAGATCCCTGGACTGTCCAGTCTTGAACCCAAAAATACTAATTTAAAAACAACTTGCTGAGCTTTTGAATTTTTTAAGGACACTTATGCAGAGACATCACAAACTTCAAAGACAGGTTTATCAAGTACTGTAATCTGAGTTTGTGCACATTTTCTGCTTTTACACACTCTATCTTGTCAGACAGGATTAATCAAAACAAGTTTGCTTAATTGTAATTTGTAATTTTTGTCAAGAAAATAGTGCATTTTTATTATTAAACAGTGTACCTGTATGGGAATACACAGTGGACCTCTGCTGGTGTGCATATACTTTGATGTTAGCAAGAGGAAGAGTTTAAGGCAGGAGTCAGCAATCTACAGTTTGCAAGACAGATCTGGCTTGCGGAACCACTGGATCCAGCCCACAACTCTGTGCTGTACTGGGTCTCTCCAACAAGATGTAAACCCCTGTCTCAAGAGCAGAACTGGATGCTTGAGTCAAGGTCACAGTGAACCAGGAAGAGTGAGGAACCTCAGTTTCCCCCTTGCCCTAGAAGCCAAGCCTGGGCTGGGTTTGGGAAATACTCTCAGGTTACTGGACAAGGCTACAGTGGTCCCCAGTAGGCAATCCCCTGGAGGGCACTCCATAAACACATGTATATTCGTAACAAAGTAACAAAAGATCTAATTATTCAATAGTAAGCAGAATATGGCAAAAGGACTGTGGTGATAAACCTAAACTGAATCTAGTGTAATTAGACATAATTGTAATTGTGCCGGAGATTATTTTTCTTAATTAGAATCCTTATCAAAGTACTATGGAAATATTTGTAATGTAATTGTTATGCATGTTGGCACAGTCGTAATTCACACTGCAAATACAGGGTGCACACTAAAGCTTTCTTAAGAGTCAAGTATAATCAGAGGACTGTAATCACAAAACAACAACAAAAAAAAGACAATGGAAGGAGCGTAGAATAATGAGTCAACATTTCTTGGGGATAATCCTACAAGGGAGATCATAAAAATGCAATTTAAAAAATGTAACACTAATATTCAGTCTGAATGTCAAATTTTCCACCAAAGTAGAGTTTCTGCAAACAGGATTATTACTGATACATCTATCAAATGACAAATAGGTCTTATTTTCTTGGGATGTTGCTGTGAGGCAATGCTAAAAGGGAAAGAAGGACAAACTTCAACCTTTTCCATCATAAGATACCACTAATTTAAAGTGGCAATCAAATCACATGGACAAAAAAGATTTAAGGTCTTAAAATGTATTGGCTGTAATCCCCAGAATCTAGGACAGACATAAAAAATATAAAGGTGGTAACTGAGAATAGCATAAGGCAATTCAATCTTGCTGAATGTGTTCATAGACAAAGAAAAGACACAACAGGGACATGAACTTCCAACCCTCAATGTGGAAGTGTACATGTGTACACTATTAAACAAACGTAGAAAACATGACCATTGGCATGTCAAGTTAATCTTGCAGTCCAAGAAACCATGCAGGAAGCAAACAAGTGCCTTAGGCAAATCTGTCTCCAAATTAGACATAATTTATTATTTTAATTGAGACATTATTAGGAAAAAATTAGTGTAGTTTCATAGTGATTCTTTTAACCTTATTTCTCCTACTTTTGGATAAGGGTTTATCAAAAGGTATACTACCTTACCTTTACTTCCTGTGCAGTTTAATCTTCTGCTATACAGTGAATGACTGCACAAAAGACAGAATTCTGTTTTTTTTCCTCTCCTGCTGCAAATTGAAACAGATGTCACATATATATTTTACCCTGTGGAAATCAGACAAATGGAATTATCATTGTTTTCTTTTTTTTATTTTCTTTCAGATTTGTAATGCCTGTCATAATTATATCACCATGGGGTATCAAAGTTTGTCTGCATATAAGCCCACAAAATTCCATTACAATTAATATGTTCCAAAGTGTGTAAAAAATATGCTCTGCTTTTTTTTTTTTAAGGATTACAGTTCACTTTTATGCTAACTTTGAATTTCCTGAGAATTACATATTAATTTAGTTTTCAGACTTACTAGATATGAACCTAAAGTGCCAGAGACCCTTTAGACCTGTACTTGGATTTAATGGTGGAAAAGACTAGGTCCCTGATTCAATGCTTCCTAAATCTCATGAAGAAGTTGGCTTTTACACAAAACTTTTATTTATAGTTACTTCAGCACTGAAAAGAAAGAGAAACAGTTGATGAGTTTTGATTTCAGAAAACAGCAACATTCAGATTAACTTTTCAGATTAGATCAATTAAAAATAGACTAATAGTGAATGAAACAGAGAACTGAAACTTTCAGATCTCTACCAAGTTTACTAAACCAAAGTGTTGACATACATCAACATCTGACATAATATCAGTTTCTTGTAGTGCTTTCTGGGATGAAATTCTTCCAATTGTAACCCACAAACTATATGAAGGACACCAGAGATTTCTTAAATAAATGTTCTTCATTGACAAGCTTCCAACAAAGGAGCTGCCATAAATGTGTCACATCTCTGTACACCAACATCCTCCATGAGGGCAGATTACAATCCATATAGAATGTTATCCCAGAAGAGGACACTGCTTTTGTTTCTATCACACACTTCTGCTTTGTCTTCATCCACAACTATTTCTAATTTGGGTATTCCCTATATCTACAAATGAATGGCACTGTCATGGGCACATGCATGGCCCCTCCATTTGCAAATATATTTATAACAGACTTTAAAGTTTCCTTCTTTGCAGCTGCCCTCTTACCCTCTGGTATACATATGGTACACTTATGACATCTTCATCTAATGGACACCTGGGAAGGAATCTCTAGAAGAATTCTACCAGGACTTAAACAACTTGTGACCCTCCATCAAACAGACTCTTGAATACTCCATCTAGTATAGTCATTTTTTGGATGCCGTTGTAAAATTTTGCAATGGTTACTCTCAGCAGCATATTGTACTGGAAATCAGCCAACTGATACAGCTATCTCTACCCCACCAGCTCTCCTCCTAAACATACCACTCATCATCATCAACAGGAGTAGTCGCTTGCAGTCGAGGAAGATTGTGTTATCTGTGGGTCTGAAGGTGGTTGATGAGACCTACCTAGGATTGCAGTTCAGGAACCTGTTTCTGTGCAGACAGAGTGGGTAGCTCTGGATTCTTGGTTTGGTCTGAGACATGTCGTTTCTGCCACTCCAGCTTTTCCGTCTCCTGTTACTGTCGTAAGTTTTCAAAGTACTAAGGTCCTTGCAGAAGACTCTTTCTTCATTTGGGACAGCCCTGGACAGTAGTCTCCCACAAGTTGATACTGATGTTGCATTTTTTTCAAGTTGGCTTTAAGGACATCTTTGAAGTGCTTTCTCCTCTTGTGCGTATGTCTTTACTGAGCTGGAAAAATAAAACTTGCTTTGGGAGTCTAGAATTGGACATCCAGATGATGTGGCTGGCCCAGCAAAGTTGATGTCGAATGATCGCTGCCTTGATGCTTGTGGTGTTTGCCTGTGAGAGGATGCTAATGTTGGTACATCTGTCTACCCACTGGATTCAAAGGATCTGCAACAGAGGGTGTTGATGGTACTTCTCCAAAGACTTGAGGTATCTCCTGTACATTGTCCATGTCTCAGCTCCATACAGTAAGGTGGGGATCACAAACACTTGATAAACAATGAGCTTGGTTTTGGATCTGATGTCGCAATCTTCAAACATTCATTTCCCCAGGTGACCGAAGGCTGCACTTGCACATTTGAAGTGATACTAGATTTCTTCACTGATGTCAGCCTCCTGCAAAAGATGGCTTTTGAGGTATGGGAAATACTCAATGTTCTCCAAAGTTTCACCATGAATCTGAATTACAGGAGCTGGGGACTGCTCATTAAGAGCTTGTTGATGGAGGATCTTAGCCTTCTGAAAGTTAAGCCTCAGTCCCATTTTCTTGTATGCCTCAGTAAAGATGTTGATGACTGCCTGAAGGTCTGCTTCCAAGTGAGCACACACTACAGCATCATCAATGTACTGCAGCTCGATGATTGAGGTCAGGGTGGTCTTGGTTTTGGCTTGGAGTTGACTGAGATTAAATAGTATACCATCCATTTGGTAGTTTAGCTCCCCTCCAACTGGTAGCTTGTCAGTGGTCAGATGTAGCATCTTGATAAGGAGTATTAAGAAAAGTGTTGGAGCGATGATACAGCCTTGCCCAACTATCATCTTAACCTCAAAGGGATCTGTGATAGATCCATTATTGAGAACCACCGCTCACATATCATCATGAAGTTGTATGCTTCATTAGGTTCACTGTCTATGTTCTATGTTATGTCATATCTGTTCTAATCCTGCCACCTGGGATGCACACTTTAAACATATGAAGCAGGGTTTCCTACATTTACAAAACTGTATCTATTGAAGTGAGAGCTGAATTGGCCAACTGTGGGGACCAACTGTGGTCCCCCAAGGCTCCGTCCTTGCGCTTATACCATTTAACATCTTTATTAATAATGTGGACATTGGTATCAGAAGTGGACTGACCAAGTTCACCGATGACACCAAACTTTGGGGTAAAGTCCACACCTGAGGATGGTGATCCAGGCCAACCTAGACAGGTTCAGAAAATGGGTGGATAAAAACCTGATGGCACTGAACACTGAAAAATGCAAGGTGCTCCACCGTAGGGAAAAAACCCCCACAGCAGGCTTAAGGCTTGGCAGTGCGATGCTTGCTAGCACCACGGCTGAAAGGGACTTGGGGGTCATGACTGACCACAAGATGAATATGAGCCACCAATGTGATGTTGCAGCTGGTAAAGCAAGCAAAAAACTCTGACTTGCATAGATGCTTCTCAAGCAAATCCCAGGATGTCATCCTCCCACTGTACTTGACCTTGGTGAGGCCGCAGCTGGGGTACTGCATCCAATTCTGGGCTCCATAGTTTAAAAAGGATGTCGAGAAGCCTGAGAGAGTCCAGAGGAGAGCCATGCACATGATCAGAGAGCAGGAGAACAGGCCTTATGATGAGAGGTTGAGAACCATGGGACTCTTCAGCCTGGAAAAGCACAGGCTCAGGGGAACCTGGTATCTGCCTATAAGTGTATAAATGGTGTACATCAGGATCTGGAGAAATGCCTGTTCACCAGAGTGCCCCAAGGGATGACAAGACCAAATGGTCACTAACTCCTCCAAGACCATTTCAGGCTGGACATAACGAAGAACTTTTTACTGTCTGAGCCCCCAAGACCTGGAACAGACTGCCTCCAGAAGTGATGCAAGCACCTACTCTGGACTCCTTTAAGAGACATTTGGATGCTTATCTTGCTGGGATCCTTTGATCCCAGCTGACTTCCTGTCCCCTGAGACAGGGGGCTGGCCTCGATAATTTTCTGAGGTTCCTTGCAACCCTAATGTCTATGAAATCTATGAAACCTTGTCTGCTTATGCCCTTAGACCAACATGGCTACAGTCAACAACCCCCCAGTCTAAAAGGTGAAAAACTGCCATCCTCACTCCTGATAAACTTATAGGTGGCCATCAGATAACCCCAGGCCTCCGCTTTCCCAGGCTGAAGAGCCTCAAAGATCTCAGCCAGTCATCGAAAGGTCTGTTTTCCTGACCTCTGATCATTCATGTAGCTCTTCTCTGGACTCTCTCAAACTTCTCCACATCCTTTTTGAATTTGTGGGGTCCAAAACTGGACGCAGTACTCCAGCTGTGGCTTCCTCCCAAGGTTTTTCCTCCCAAGGCCGAGTACAAGAGGAGAATGATATCCCAGGATTTGCTTGAGAAGTAACTATGGATGTAAGCCAGCATTTTAGTTGCTTTACTAGCTGCAGCATCTCATTGCAGGCTCATGTTTATCTTGTGGTGGATGATGATCCCCAAGTCTCTTTCTTCTGTAGTGCTAGCCAGCATAGCACTGCCGAGCCTATAAGTATGCTGTAGGTTTTTCCTCCCAAGGTGGAGAATCCTGTATTTTTCTTTTAGCCTAGGAACTTCATGGAAATCATGGAAACTTTTAACACGTTTGTCAGGGTTTTAAACACAACAGCCCTGAGGCTTAACACTAAGTACTCCTTTTTGAAAAGTCCTGAAAAGACAATTCCAGCCTACAACTCACTGGAGTTGCAAGAAACAGTGAACTGTAACACAGTTATGCATAATGCAGAAACTGAGATACCAGTAGCACATATATCAGAAGCAATAAAAAAAAAAAGGATTTTCAAGTCAGAAATAAGAAGACAACCAAGGAAAGTTTAGGTTCTTTGCTGAATGCAGAGGGCAATCTAGTAACAGGTGGTTCAGAGGAGGCTAAAGCATTCATTGTCTTTTCTTTCTTCAGGTCTTCACAAATACATTCAGCTGTGAAATGACAAGGGCAGTTGGCAGCAAGGACAGAGTAGAAGATATGCATCCTAGAGTATTGTATGAAAAGGTTAGGTATTATTTAGAAAAAGCCTGATATTTGAAGGTCAGCAGAATGGGACAGGATTCATTCTAGAGTACTCAAGCAATTGGCTGAGGAAATAACAGAGCCCATCTCAACTATCTTTGAGAAATTATGGAGGTTGGGTGAGGTCCCAGCTGACTGGAAAAGGGCAAATACTATGCCATTTTTAAGAAAGGGAACCAGCCAGAATAACCTTGATTCTGGAGTAGGTCATAAAGCAATCTTTCAGGACCCCTCCCAATTGCCTTGAGTTTTCAAAGATAATAGCCAGTGGCTCTGCAATTACATCAGCCACCCCCCTCAAAACCCTCAAGTGCATCATGTCTGGACCCATGGACTTGTATACATCCAGCTTTTCTAAATACTCTCTAACCTGTTTTTTTGTTGTTATTGGCTCCTCATGTCATCCACAAACTGTGCTGCCAGGTGCAGCAGTCTGGGAACTGACCTTGCCTGTGAAAACTGAGGTGGAAAAGGCATTGAGTACTTCAGCTTTTTTTGCATCATCTCTCACTATTGCCTCTCCCATTCAGTAAGGGACACACACATTTCCTGATCTTCCTCTTGTTGCTGGCATACTTGCAGAAACCCTTCTTGATACCCTTCACATCCCTTGCTAGGTGCAAATGCAGCTGTGCTTTAGCCTTCCTACTTTCATCCCAACATGCCCAAGCCATACTTTTATACTCCTCCCTAGTTTTTTGTCCATTTCCAGTTGTAAGCTTTCTTCTTGTGTTTTTCCTCACAGAAGAGTTCCCTGATAAGCCAAGATGATCTGCCATACTTGCTGGTCTTCCTGTGCATTGGGATGCTTTGTTTCTTACTCTCTGTAAGGTTTCTTTGAAATACTCTCCTGGATTTTTTTTTACCCTCAGACTAGCCTCGCAGGGGATCCTGCCTATCAGTTCCCTGAGTGAGTCAAAGTCTACCTTTCTGAAGTCCAGGGTCCTTACTCTGTTGCTTTTCCTCTTTCCTTTCCTCAGGATCCTGAACTCAATCATCTCGTGGCTGCTGCTGCCCAAGGTGCCATCCATTTCTACATTCCTCACCAATGCTTCCCTGTTTATGAGCAGCAAGCCAAGAACACATCCCCTAGTTGGCTTTTCCTCTTTTGTGGATTCAATTTATATCTAACAAAGTATGCTGGAAACATCACTGGTGAGTGCAAGTCACTTGAAAACACCCTGCACTCTTTTCTGTAGTACTCCTACAAAAGGACAAACATTGCTTAACCCGCAAGAAAAAGTCTGTCAAGTATTTTCCACATCCTTTCAGTATGTCACCACAAATTCAACTAGATGTGAATTTTGAGTTGCTCCTTCACTTAGTTATACTGAATTTTCCCAATCAAATTATGTTCATACCCAAAAAAGGAAAGTTTCAGTAATACTAAATTAACAAATTATTACTCTGTCTCAGAAAATTATCAAAGCTTTTTAAAAAATTAAGACACCCTGCTAAGAATTTTTACAAATTTGAAAATTCTTTCTGACATTTAATCTGATGAAGGGAGGTCTCCTTTGATGTTAAGCCTACCTTATTAATTAATAAATGATCTCTCAGACTCACTCCAGCACTTACAATTTAAGTAAACTAAGTTAAGTAAACTAAGATCTCACTCAATCTTTGACTCTCGGTTCTGATTACTAGTTTGCCTCCAGACAGGAAGGAAAGACATATTAAAATAAAGTCTAATTCAGCACACGTGAACGAGTACCACATCTAGATTTAAAATGCCTTCCATAAGAAGTACTGAATTGCCAAACCATTTCCATAAGTTTAAATGTACTTGTACAAGAAGCTTACCTAGTCGAATAATTTAAATTGCTGAAAACTTTCATGCAGTCATGTGAAAGGGTAACCATCTCTTAAGAAACATGTACTAACTTTATTTAGGGTTCAATAAACATGCCAACAGCATGCAATGCTACTACAGGTCAGTTTTCACAGAAAGCATCATGAATGTATCTAATGTATATATGATTACAAAGACTTCACATGGACCGTGACTGTCGTTGTTTTCTTAAGCTTAAGACACTTAAGTTTTAAAATATATTCGATTAAGTTTTAATTCCATATATTCCACTATTCCACATTTCCCAATATCCCATATATATTTCAATATCCTATATGATTCCAATATTACATATATATATATGTTTTAAAATATATTCATTGTGTTTTCTTAATTAATGTTATTGTCCTTTGTAAATTGCTGCTTAGCAACAAAAGTAATTCTTAAATATATGAAGAGTTTAAGACCTATTAAATATACAGTTACTGTAGAAGTAATATGGTCTTTATTACATTCTGAAAATTTAAAAACACTGCACAGACTGAATATATTTTGAAGGTAAAAGTTAGCAAAATGACTATGTTTTTCCCAGTAAGATTAGGTACTGCACTTTATACCTACACATATAAAGACGTAGATTTTGTTACTGTACTACTTGTTAATAGAGAACACCTGTTATGGCATACCTTCTTATTTGTAAAAACAAACACCTTCTTAAAGTTTATCATTGCAGAGATAAATTTTGTAAATTCATCATTTCACTGCAGAAAAGGACAACACTCATTCTTTGCTGGCATGTGTGGATATGCATTTGCATGTGAAAGAAAAATCAATGGGAATTGTGCTCCTGAAATATTTAGCTGATCTTTAGATAATTCCACCCAAAGTAAATTTTATTACTTGCTTCTGTCAAATTACCATAATTTAATTCCACATGTTCAAAGTCATGCCTGCTACTTTTCTGAAGAAGCACAAAGATGTCCTCCATCCCTCAAACCCTTGGGGCACAGGCAGGCAGCAAAAGCCAGAGAAGGAAGAGGAGCTCGGAGACTCTGGTTCCTGTTACAGCTGGAACGATGTGGGGAGCAACAGCCAAACAGGAGCCTGGGAGCTGCAATTTAACCTCACAGGCCACATGAGATCCACAGGCTTCTAGCTGGGCAGCCCTGATGTGAAATTTACTTTACTACAAACAGGTCTGACTGTAGCCTCAGTTTCAAAATCACTTCTAAAATAAATAATTTTCAGCAGCACTCAACACTGGTGAGTCAATAAATCTGCATGGAATTCAAGTGAGAAATGCTTAGAGCTGGTCAGAAAATAGGATTTTTGTCCTGTAACCAAACACTACATTTCAATTATTTCTCTTGTAACAAGTTGGAATAGGAACCTTAAATTTACTGTCGAATGGAGTTTTTTTGTTGTTGTTTTTTTAAATTTTGGGGACATCAAAGTGACTGCATAAAAATTATCATTGATAATGTTTAAACATGATAATGTCAAACATTTAATATTAGATATACAGATATTAAATCTTTCACATAAACAGAAAAGTACCAAAATTAAGTAGAAATCCCAGTAAGTCAGAAATAAATATTCTATAGCTATTCAAATCTTTCAAGTCACATTGTTACCACTTAAGATTAATGCAGTTCCATGGCATATTTCAGTTTCAGAACCACAGCATCTAGTCACAGAAAAAACAGTTCAACCAAAAACTTTTAACCACTTTTCAACTAGTGACGTCCTTGGAAATTAAGATTTTAGACCTATATGTAATGACATTTTGATACTCCTCTGTTATGAGATACGGCAGGCTTGCCACGGCAGCCTGGCTTGCTGCCTTGAGTCAGATGGCTCAGGCTGATTGGTGGGGGCATTCCACTTCTCCACTAATCAGAAGAGGGAGGAAGAGGCCTGCCCTGCCCTGACCTAGGGGTGAGCTAAAAAGGAGGACCTGTGAGAGAACTAAGCCCCCTTAGGCTTTTCCATTGGTCAGTCCCCAATCTGGGGCAGAACCTACAGAGGGAACAAAAGCCTGTGTGCCAAGTACATGGGTGGCTTTGGCAAGGGATGATGAAGACAAGGGCTGCAGAAGAGCTAGTAGAGCTGACCAGCACGGACAGAGCTGTTGCCCCAGAAGTGCTCTGAAGATGCGTCTGGCAAGTGGGCTGCTGCATCCCAGCTGCCATGAGAAGAGTGCAGCGACGGTGCATGGGTTGGTGCACGGAGGGTCTGAAGGGCAGACGGGACTTTGGTGGCTTCATGAGGTAGTGCAGGTCCGTAAACCTGCATGAAGAAGGAGCCCAGTCCCTCCAGTACAGAGTGGTGCACGGGGCATGGTGAGCTGAAGGGATTGCTGAAGCTGCACTAGACAGTGCGGGTCCCCAACCCTGCACAAGGCAAGATCCAGCTCCTTCGGTGCACAGAGCAGTGCATGGGGCTGGTAGAGAGCTGAAGGGACCACTGCTGCTGCTGCACAAGGCAGCATAGGTCCCCAACCGTGCACAAGGCAGGAGCCCTTGGTGCAGAGGGACCAGTGTACAGGGCTGGAGAAAGTCTAGAAGCAGCTGGGACTGTGGCAGCTACACAAGGTAGCACGGGTCCCCAACCCTACACGAAGCAGGAGCCCTTGGTGCATGGACTGATGCACAGGGGTGGAGAGCTGATGGGATTCTGGGACTGCATGAGGCAGCCCGGGTCCCCGATTCTGTGAGAGGCAGGGGTCCCGCAGTGCATGAAGCCAAGGCTGAGATGAAAGCACTCCACATCTGCATGAGGCAGCACAGGTCCCCAATCCCGCAAGGGGCCGAGGTTCCCACTCTCCCTGCTGGTGTACAGAGCAGTGCATGGGGCTTGGAGAAAACCCTACAGAAGCATGATGAGGCAGCACAGGCCCCACATCTCTACAGGAGGCAGAGGCTGGTAGGCCCCAGTAGCTGCATGAAGCAGCTCGGACCTTTCCACTGAGAATGGCAGATGGGTGAAGCCACAGGTCCCCGGCAAGGTGGGAGTTCTGACCAGCCCACCCAGAGAGATGGAGAGAGAGAGATGAGCCAAATTCCACTGGAAGGCCCAGGAGCCATTAGTGCCTGGGGAAAGGACCAGGGTCGCCACAGGGGAAGATGTAAAGGTCTCCACAGGGGAGGAGTGGGGCTCTGGTGTTCAGGGGAGGTTTTTCTGTCCTCAGAGTCCAGCCAGTCAAGGGGACTAGAAGCAATTAGCATTCTTCCTTAGGCATCACCTGTTCCCCCCCGCCCAGGTATTACTCCTCCATGGTGGGGAGGGGGGGGAGGATTACTATGCCAGTGTTTGATTTTAGATGTAACTGCTAAGTTTTATGTAAAAGTTTAAGGTTGTCCTGGGTCCCTAAGTCTATGTTTAGGGTTAGCCGTAAGTTGCATCTTGTACTGTGAAGTTATTTCATTCAATATTGTATTATGATTATGCATTGCCTTGTTCTGTCAATTCATTGTTTAGCTGCTAAAATGCTGTGCAGAGTCTTGTGATTATCATTTTGGATTCAAGGGGTCGCTATGCCCATGTGTGGGTTTGTGTTGCTATAACTGTATTCATGTATGTTCTAACCATTGTTTATTTAGTGTCGAGTGCTATTTAGCGAACCACTGTTTAACCGGGTGCCACTGTTACTTGTTCCCTCACCTGTGGCCTGTGAGGCTTGGGAGTGAGGGGCTATATCCCAATAAGAAGACCACTGAGAACCAGGCTTACTTCGATAAAGCACCTCTGTTTGTTATATACACTTGTTCCTGCCTGTGTACATGAGTAACAAGCTTTACCTGCCTTAATAATATAAATCTGTTCTAGGATAATATTCTAGTAATATAATATAGTTCTAGGATATATTGGTGTATATCCTTAATAAGTTCTATGAGTCCTGTGAATAAAATTCTATAAATAGTTTAACTCTTACCAAGTGATCACAGTCTCTGCTCTGCTTTGTAGAGGAGGACAGTGAAATGGCTTATGTCAAATGTTATGCTCTCATGGCACACACGCACCCACTTCAAAAACATCCCTTCATGAAAGAGTGGGTACCAACTGTATACCACCTGGATTACATAACAAATAAAAACATAAACAACAAATTGAAAGATGATAGTATTTATGAGAGCTCTGGTACTTTAGAATAAGCCAGTTATTTACTATTAAACAATATTTTCAACTTCTGCATTAAAAAACTCCAGAAGCAAATTTTCTTTTCTATATACTCCACATGTAATTAATGAAATCAGGCAAAGGCTAAAGTTCTTAAGCAAAACTCCTATAATATTACCCAACCAGATGCTGTAGAATTTGATCTTCATAAAGAACATATTATGCAAGATTAATATACAATAATAAAACTTTTGAGGTAGCATCTGTTCCTAGATGTATAAAGCAAATCTACAAAAGACAGAACCATCTTTTATGGTAAGTACATACCTCTAGCAATACAATGAAACTCAGCTGTGTACTTAAAATTATTATCTTTATGAAACAAGGACTCTATCAGGAGCTGCATCCAGCCTAAGTCTAAGAATGAATTCAGGGGAAAAAAAGGAGCCCAACTAAACATGTTGCATATCCTTACATATGCACAGAGTATTCAGAATTTACAGAGAGATTCAGAAATAATAGTCAGCCTCTTCATTAACTTTCATAGACACAAGTCCATATGCAATGTACAGACCATCTTAAGCATTATGCTAAACATCTCACTGTAGCAAGAGCTGCAGTGCAAATTATGTGCTCGGTGAAATAAAGGTGATGCCTTTTAGGGGAATATTCTCTGGTCATAAACATTTCACATGTAAAAGCTTCTTTTAAAAGAGTAATATTTCTGTCATACTGAGATGTGATTTAAGCCACATGAGAAAAATGTTGTTCCTTTCACTATACCAGCAATACTGGATGAAGATAAAATAGTGTCTACACGTTATGGCAGAGTTCCAAGAAGAAAGTTTGTGAACTTCAGAACAGAAAAAAATATATCTGTATATATACAGCTTGTTTAATTCAAAACACAGTTCAATCTTTTCTAGAGGGTTGTTTTTTAACTCCAGGTTTCATTTTCAATTTGGAAGTTAGGACTGAAAATGTTTCTGATGCTACTGATGCTTTCAGATTTTTATTTGCTTTCTGAAAAGGACTTGTTCTGTTGAAATTAAACACAGTAAGACACAGTGGTGTGTCTAAACAAGAATATCAATGCAACAGAATAAACTCCAGTGCAGATCACACCAGAGTTTATTGCTCCCGGGCACTGGCAATGTGTAGGGAGTGGATGTGGGTGCACATGCACCCCCTGAAATTGGCAGTGCACCCCCTGAAAGAAGCACTGCCGATGCTGCCGGCGGTGCCTGTGGGCAGTCACCAGTTGCCACTCTTCTCCTTCCCACCAACACTGCCAGTGGCATCTTCAGGCAGTTGTTGATTTCCGCTGGCCACCACTGACGCCGCTGGCAGCATCTGTGGGTGGTAGCCGACCACCGGTCAGTGCTCGCCACCCTCCCCCACACTGCCGCTGACACCACTGTGACCACCTGTTGGAGCTTCCCCGCTTGCCACCACCACACCCCCACCAGCGCCATGTCCCCACCACCTGCAGCCAGTTGCCGTGCCCCCCCAGCCTCCGGAAGCATGTGTCATTCATGCTCCTAGGCGCCACATCTTATCATGCACCCAAAACCAGAGCACTTTGAGCTGGGGTGGTAGAACCCCAGCTGGCAGGGCACACTGTGGATCAGCCTGCCAGCCCAGGGCTGCTCTGGCCCAAGTCAGTGTGCTGCAGAGGGGCTGGCTGGGGCATGAAGGCATTTCGGTGCGAGGGCTAGCTGGCAGGCACACGCCAGCCCCATTAGCATCTACACATACGTTGCAGCAGAGTAAATAATTGCACCATAGTATTCTACTTGTATCTGGAAATAGTAACCTACAGTGAAGTTAATTAGCTTACTTCAGTCTAATAGTTCTGCATGTGTAGACTGGTGATACTTTACTGTGGAGCTAATTTTGGCAACTTTAGTAAGCATCTTGTACAGATGCACCCAGTAAGGGGAAAAGGGATACATGCTGAATAAAACCTAAATTTACTGTTACTACAGCACCAAATGTGTTTTTGAATAGTTCAGGTTTTGAAACCCCATCAGGCCAAATACATTCAAGTATGCATGAATGTAATAAGCTGTTTTGGCTAAAGCAGCAGGCTTAGCTGCATGTATTAATGCAAAGCTGAAAGATGAGGCTTCAGTCTTCTGTCACTTGCACTTGTTTTATACTGCTGTAACGCCAATGACACCAATACATTTATTACCATTTTATGTCAAAGGGAGTGATAAGAGAATCAGGTTCTTAATACCTCTTAGTCTTATCAGATGTTATAACAAAATCTAGGCAGGTTAATTTAGTTTTAACTTAATTTTATACATGATGTTTAACAGAAACACTGCAAGTTTAGATTGGTTCCTAAAACAGAAATGCAATATGTCTGCTGTGAAGTGTGACGCAGGAGATACAATCTGTTCAGCATAAGTGCTTTCTCTGCTATAAACCTGAAACTTTTTTTTTATTAGTATTATAAATTGCATCAAAAGTGAAGCTATTCCAATCTCTTGCCATAGTTATTAAGCCAGAACAGATTTTATATAACAATACAAATGCCTGGATGTGAAGAAATTAATTCTAATTATGTTGAATCCCTCAGAAATGTTTTACTTAAATGTGAACACAATGTACCATGATGGCTAGGCATGTCACCAAATTTTAGTAATTTATTACAACAAACATTTTTTTTCAATTAAAAAATCATGGAATGATTCAAAGTATTTTTTCATTAATAGCAAAAGGGTTTCCCTTTGCCTTAAAATTAGGAATTTTTCCTTGAGACGCTCCTAAGCATTTCTTTCCCAAGATCCGAAAAGTACATATGCAAGACACACTCAATCAATAAGAAGATTTAAAAAATTTATACTTGGATTTGTAACCTCTAAGTGCTATTCTGAATGATATATTTTAAACATTTGGAGTCCCTCCTCTGTCTCTCTCTCTAATTCCTTTGTTCCACTTGGGGAGCCAAATACTGCTAGGCTTTTTGAAATCTAGTTGACTGCAGCTAACTATAATATGTAAATATAATGTGCAGCAATAAAGAAATAACCATGAAAGGATGCTTTTCCAAGCACTTCTTAGTCTTAAAGACTCTTGTCCAAGGTTTAATTATTTTAGTGCACAATTTTTTGAAAATATTGTAAATTGCTGTCTCCCTTTAATTTGGATTTTATTTCATCTAAAATGTTTCTATTATGATTTTTTTCTAGACCTATCTGTCTCTGGATGTGATACAAATATGAAATTGACTCCTAAAAGCAGTTTTAAGAACAGAAGTTGATCTAGCGCCAAATAAGTTCATTGAGCCTTTGGGCACGTCTACAAGTGAACTTTAAGGCACATTAGCCTATTTTAATCTTCATTAAAGTGTGACTAAAAACCCCATTAGCTTTCACTAATGCATGTTAAAATAGGCTAATTCACCTTTTTCTAGTATCTAACAACAGAGGGCACCAACACATGAGCACAGAGACTGCTCTGAAGCATTGTAATTGCAGCACATCAGAGCAGATTCAGTTAATCGAGTCTGCTGGAGCATGGCAACTACCACGCTCCAGTGGTCTCCTGCGTCTCATGTGTCAGTGTCCCTGCACTTACAAATAGTGGTGGGGACACTTGAACTGAAGCTAATCAAACAAGTTTTAATTCAAGCACCTCCAACTGCCATTTTTAAGTGCGGGGACACTGATACATGAGACGGAGCTGCTCTAATTAAAGTGCCACCTCCCCCTTACCACTGCAGCACATGTAAAGTGCCCAGAGGTGCTAAATTTAATGCACATTAGCAAAAGCGCATTAATGAACATGTAGACATGCCCCATTCAGCTTTGATAGGTTTTGGATCAGCCCTGAAATGGTTAACAACATGAAAGGTGTTCTTCACAGGCACCTTCTCCAAGACTCAATCCACTAGATTCTGCCCTGACTTATACCCATGCAATTGTAATCATTAGAGTGGCATGAGGTATAATTCAGGAAAGAATATACCAGTAGGACTCTATGAGGTCCCATTTTACCATCATCTGTCTTCTAATAATCCAGATAATACAAACAAGTAAAGTAAAGGAGTAGGCAGCAAAACAGACAGACAAATGATTAACATCAGCTCAGGGATACTTCATGAATGCAATACTTGCTATATGCCAGGGGCGGGCAATTATTTCAGGCAGAGGGCTACTTACCAAGTTGTGGCAAGCTGTCGAGGGCCTCATGGGTAGCTCTGCCCCTTTACAGGTGTCCTGACCCCTGGTCGCTATCTTGGAACCAATGTTCCAATGTCTTGGAACCAATGTCCCAGGGCCAGCACCAGTGGGGCCCAGAATGGGGCGCAGACTGGCAGGGGTCTGTGGAGCTGGGCTGGGCTGCACCAGCAGGGAGATGGGGGAGCTGGTCTGGCTCCATAGGATCTGGCCCGCAGGCCATAATATGCCCACCCCTGTTATATGCAGAGGTGCTTTCTTATTTTCTCAGGAATACTCATTTCCTCACAACATCAGCACTCTATACTACATAAGAAAACATCCATATTCATTTATATTAGATATTAGGACTAGATACCAGAACACGAGATATTAGGGTTTCTGTCTTCTGGTCCTCATGTCAACATTCTTGGTACAGGTAAGGAAACACAGCAGGAGCTGCTATGCTACTACCTTCCCACCAATAAAACTAAGTACAGACAGCCAAAAAGCCCAAGGCTGAATTGATTCAATCTTCTCAGGGTAGTCTAAGCTGCATAGACTGAACAGACATTCACTTTTGATTCTGGAATGGCAGTCATAGTTTCACTGTAGCTAGCATCAGGAGGGACCTGAACAGATCATCTAGCCTGACCCCCTGCCACAGGCAGGAATGAATGCTGGGTTCACAAGACCCCAGACAGGTGATCATCCAACCTCCTCCTGAATTTGCCCAAGGTAGGGGCGAGGACCACTTCCCTGGGAAGTTGGTTCCAGATTTTGGCCACCCTAACTGTAAAATATTGCCTTTTGATCTGTAACCTAAACTGATTCTCCATCTGCTTATTACCATTGTTTCTCGTTACCCCAGGTGATGCTGGGGAGAAAAGGGCTCTACCTATTTGCTGTTAATCTCCCCTGATGAGTTTGTAGGCAGCCACCAGGTCCCCCTCAGCCTCCTTTTGCTGAGGCTGAACAGGTTCAGGCCCCTCAGTCTGTCCTCATAGGGCCTGTTCTGTTGCCCTCTCACCAAGCAGGTGGCCCTCCTCTGAACCCTCCCCAGGCTGGCCACATCCCTTTTGAAGTGCAGCGCCCAGTACAATCACATGTCTGCAGTGACCCATGCCAGAAGCTGGGGGGTGGGGGGTGCCTAAAGCATACTTCCCTGCTCAGTTGGAGCAGACAGCTTGGGCCAAGGCTAGCCCACCTACCCTGTGAGCGGGGGTTTGCAAGGGAGGTACAAAGCATCCTTGGATGCTTTGGGACAGTAAGTTAAATTGACTCTTGAGGAGAACTGGGACAGAAGTTCAATAAACCAATTTAAGATAAATCAGGTAAGTCTGATACTACATTTATCCAGGTTTATCTTAAACTGCTTTTGGCCATTTTGAAAGTGGTTTATCCACTGAAATTCTGTTGTGTTACAGATTTGAACTGGTTTCTGATCACTTATACTGGTTTATATATAATTTCTGTCCCTAGCCTAAGTGTTCACTTTCCACATATGCCTAAAAAGACATCTAAACCAGCAAAAGGCATGGTATAGGGCAGTGGTTCTCCACCTTTTTGGATTCAAGGCACTGGCAACTGGATTTGAGGCACTTCTCCATACCTTTTGTCAACTGATTGACATCCAATTTTAAAAATTATTTTATACGTTATAGTGATTATCTTTTTGCAGAGAGGCTGGACACTGGGGTTAGGGAATCATCCAGGCATGTGCAAGCCTGAAACTGTGCTTATCTTCCTAATTTATCTGATCATCTCCTCACACTTCTCAGCACACTTCAAAGGATCTGGCAGCATCCCAGAAACCTGGTTGAGAATCACTGGTATAAGTAAAGGGAAGGTTGAGGAAATAAGCTGATACTGCTAAGGGATACAAATAATTACTTCCACAGGGACTGGACAGGAATGGGGGAATAAAGAAGTGAGTGATTCAAGACAGCCAATTTCTCTCTTGAGCTGCCCCTGGGGTGGCACAACTACACACAGCTTCTCACACAGGATCATGTCCACAGGTACCTTCTCACCCTGCTAAGGCTTTCCATATTTTGATACACCTCAGGCAGTTTTACACACCAAGATTGAAATGGGAAGGGAACCAATAAAATGTCAATCATCAACTTGTAATTATTTCAGTAACTTTGTCAAAGTGTCTAAAACATTCACCAAAGGAATAGATAACACACAAAAACTATGTTAAAATAATGTTAAGAGTCTAAATTAAACCACTGGTACTAGTTAGTTTTTCATTTTGTCCATCTTAATTCATGTTTTTGTGCCTAAGATTTTGGTGGTCAAGAGAAGACTACTATACTAATTATATAGTGTAGCTATTGTATAGTGTAGCTGTTGCTACTCTTCCTGAAGAATAGCCCAAGGTAAAAACAGCACACAGAGGTTTCCCTTTTGGGTCTGTAATGTAAATCAGTTTCTTAACAATATTCGAACAGGATTCCTATGTATTTTAAATACTGTTTGGATCAAGAGCCAGCCCCACTCTTGTACATATATTTACAATACCAGGATAAATAGAAGTGGTACGTAGAGAGAACAATTTTATGGCTACACTTAACAACTTAACAATGTTTTCCTTCATTTATCAAGCAGTATAATCAGTCACCAATGGGAAACCTATAAAGTGCAGTACAAAACACAGTGCAATAAATTTGTCACTGCAAAACAAATGCAATAAATCTCTACAGCTTATGTTAAAAGTTTACAGAGCTTCTCCAGAAGATTTAGGGCACAGATTAGTTTCTAATTTGAGTACAGGAACTTCCCTGGGTGAAAAGTGTGTCATGACAACTTGCTATTGTGACTGCAAGCACTAATCTTTGCTCTGGAAAAACTTTGTTTGCTGAATTTAATCAAAGGGAAAAATCAAGCATTGGTGAGAGTGGAATTTCTGCATACAAGATAGGCAGTCAGTGAAGATACAGATTGACGAGTCAATGGGCGAGAGCCTGGCTGGGAGGGCGGGGGTGGGGGGAAGAGAGAGAAGGGGGATGAAAGTGGAGAGATACCTGGGGAGTCAGTTGTCAGGCAGGTTATAATGTGTCATAAATCCAATGTCTATATTTAGCGCATAATTTTTAGTATCCAGCAGGTTGATGAAGTGGAGTTCATAGACTCGTCTCTGGGAAGTGGTTTGTAACACTTATCCAGGTGGCTCTTTCAAATGTGAGATTTCTCTCTCTGGAGGAGTGTCCTTGTTGGTATCATGTGAAAGAGCCACCCAGATATCACATGAAGAACTGCTGCAGTACAGAAGAAAACCCCCCTCAAATCGCACACTGCTGGTTATGACATATCATCCCTCCCTTGAACCTGTATGGAAAATCCTCAAACAATTGCAACCCATACTAGAAAGAGAACCTATTCTTAAAAAAGTCTTCCCAGAGCCACTGATCCTAGCCTTCAAACAAGCACCGAACCTCGCTAACCTCATCACCAGAAGCAGCAAGTGGGAAAAAGCCTGGGATAGAGAATTTGCATGGGAGGGGGAAACTTGGGTTCCAGACCTTGCCCTAGTCAATATTAAATGCAAGAATATATAAACAGTTACTGGAAAAAAAAATACTGAAATGGTGCTTTCAGCCCTTTTGCCTGGTGCAGTGTCCAAAAAGATGGGTTTGAATCTCTTCAGACAGAGAAAGGAAGTAAACACAGGTCTTAAACCCACCGTGGCCCACATGAGGCCATGGTCTTCCTAAGGCTAGGGACAGAAATTACATATAAACTGGTGTAAGTGATCAGAATCCCTTTCAAATCTGTAATACAACAGAAGTTCAGTGCACATAAACCAATTTCAATGCTCTGTGGACCCTCAAGGAACTAAAACATGGGCTACAGACCTGGTTCTGCACATTTTCTTCCTTCAGGTCATACCAGGAATACATTCAGTATTCCAAGAAATATTTCAATAACAAATCTGCTTTATATAATTCTGAAATACAATCCTGAAAACTTACAGCAATTTTAATTGAAAATTTAAAAACCATACTCAAAGAAATCCACAGGGAGTCAAATAGTAAGCTTTTTATTTGATTATTTCTCTATATTGTATACTTATACTTTAATTCCTTTACACAAAATATATTCTAGAGTTTCCCTCCTGTTTTAACTAGACTGCCAAATGATCCAGTTAATATATTTTGTAAGCATTAATGTAGACCAGTGGTTCTCAACTTTTTTATACTTGGAGCACCCCTCTTCTGACTCAAGGCACCTCGCATTGGACCTGAGGCACCTCTTCACAACTTTTGTGAATTGAGTGGTACCCAATTTTACAAAGTAATTTATATATTAAAAGGTTTACCTCCTTGCAGATAGGCTGTGCTGTGGAAGTAGGGGATTGACCAGGGAGGGACAAGCCTGAGCCTGCAATTATTTCCCTATCTCCTTAGACTTCCCATATCTTCTTACACCTCACAACACCCTTCAAAGGATCTGGCATCACCTTGGCTGAAAATCACTGATCTAGGCACTCCAGAAATTTGTTCCAGATTGTAGTTTGCAGATTATCCTAGGCAAAGCAATTTAGCTTAAGCCTGTGGTGAACAAAGACAAAACTGTATCCTTGGAGATTTATTTATTCATATTTATAAGATTTCTGTGAATTGTATTGGAGTTTTATTCTAATTATCATGGGTTTCAAGTTTTCAAGCAGTACAGCAACTTTACTGAAAAAAAAGACTTGGAATACCTGCTGACATGGATGGCAACCTATCTGTGACAATGTCAGATGCATGTTTTTACTTTTTTTCCGTTTGAGTACTAGCTATGGTGACATCAGACAGGAAAATTTTACAAAATATCAGTTGTTACAATCAAGTCTCTCAGAATGACAGAATAAATGGCACAAGGTCAATATTTTGTGCAGAGAAGGCAAGGAGTAATGGGTCACCTAAACCCCGTTCTATTAACTCAGAAAGCAAAAAAAAAAGCAGGGGGTTCATTTTTGTACCTTTTGTTTTAAAGCAAATGTGGTGGCTGTGGAAGCTGACAGGCCAATATAGATGGAAATAAAAGTGCTTGATTTACCTTTTGAATAAGACCAGCAGCAGTGCAGGCTTTCTACACTGGTTTAATCAAATACCTCAGTCCTGACATTTCTAGGGAGGATTTGTCAGCAGCATTGGTGGCTTTGTAGTCTGGATACTCGTGTACTAGAAACTGGATAGAGAGAGACAGGTCATTTTACAAAGCTCTTTAAATGATTGATCACTTCTAACTAGGCACCCTTGTACTGGTGACCCAGAGCCCAAGGTGTGCTAGCTTACTCTAGCTAGCCAAGTCATTTAATTTACGTTTTTTATAGGATTAGAGGAGAGAGAGAGAGAAATGATTATACATTTTGTTAAGGATATTTTTGAATTTGAAAACTTACATAGCAATAGGCCTTTAAGAGGTACTTTAAATTTCATAGATTTCATAGACATTAGGGATGGAAGGGACCTTGGAAGATCATTGAGTCCAGCCCCCCGCCCAAAGGGCAGGAAGTCAGCTGGGGACATAGGATCCCAGCAAGATAAGCATCCAATTTGCTCTTGAAGGTGTCCAATGTAGGTGCTTGAACCACCTCCGATGGCAGGCTCTTCCAGGCCTTGGGGGCTCAGACAGTAAAGAAATTCTTCCTTATGTCCAGCCTGAAATGGTTTTGTAGTAGTTTATGACCATTCGACCTCGTTATCCCTTGGGGCGCTCTGGTGAACAAACGTTCCCCCAGATACTGGTGGTCACCCCGATAAACTTATAGGTGGCCATCAGATCACCCCTGAGCCTGTGCTTTTCCAGGCAAAAGAGCCCCATGGCTCTCAGCCTGTCGTCATAAGGTCTGTTTTCCTGACCTCTGATCATGTGTGTGGCTCTCCTCTGGACTCTCTCAAGCTTCTCCACATCCTTTTTGAATTGTGGAGACCAAAACTGGATGCAGTACTCCAGCTGTGGCCTCACCAAGGCCGAGTACAAGGGAAGAATGACATCCTGGGATTTGCTTGAGAAGCATCGATGGATGCAAGCCAGCGTTTTGGTCACTTTACTAGCCGCAGCATCGCATTGCAGGCTCATGTTCATCTTGTGGTCAATGATGACCCCCAAGTCTCTTTCTTCTGTAGTGCTAGCCACCGTAGTACTGCTGAGCCTATAAGAATGCTGCAGGTTTTTCTTCCCAAGGTGGAGAACCTTGCATTTTTCGGTGTTAAACACCATCAGGTTCTCGTCTGCCCATTTGCTGAGCTTGTCCAGGTCAGCCTGGATCACCCGCCTATTTTCTGGCATGGATGCTTTGCCCCAAAGTTTGGTGTCACTGGTGAACTTGGCCAGTCTGCTGCAGACTCCAATGTCCACATCATTAATGAAGATGTTGAACAATATGGGTCCAAGGACAGAGCCTTGGGGGACCCCACTGGTCACAGGACACCATGATGAGTGACTGCCATGAATTACTACCCTCTGGTATCAATTACTACCAAATCAGCCGAATCCGAATCCAAAGCAAATACTAGCCGCTTTGCACAGGCCTAATGCTTATACACCTCACTGAATGTGTTAGTTCCACACACCATGGATGGGACTCCACCTGTCAACATCCCATTCTAATACAGAAAGTTTCCTTTCAGCATAATTGAGTAAGTTCTCACAATCCTCCCACGAGATGCCTGGGTAATTGAAGTCACCCATGACGACCATGGTCCTAGAGCATGTGGCCTCAGCCAGTTCCCGGGTGAACTCCTGGTCAAGCTTAGGACTTTGGGTGGGAGGTCTGTAGTAGACTCTCACCGTTGTATCCTCTGTGCGGTGTTCCCCATGGATTTTAACCCAGAGGGTCTCCACTCATCCACCCTGGTAACCAACATCAGCTTGCAGGGATGGATAGCTTTCCTTAACATAGAGAGCTACACCCCTGCCCCTTTTATCTACACAATCCCTCCTGTACAGGGTATAGCCATCTATACCCGTGGTCCAGTCATGGGTGGAGTCCCACCAGGTCTCCGTTATTCCTATGACATCATAATTATTTGCATTGAGCAGGAGGACGAGCTCCTCCTGCTTATTTCCCAAGCTCCTGGCATTTGTGTACAGGCCGGCAAGTGTCCCCTTGGGGGCTCTGGCCTTGCCCACAGATTGCCATAACAATATAAAATTATATAAATGTATGGCTGGATGGGACCACAGGAGTTTGTTGTCGAAACACCTCCACAAGGCAGGAACATACCTGTCTAAACTATTCCAGACAAATGTTTCTTTGACCTGCACTTAAAAAGGTTCAATGACAGAGATTCCACCACCTCTCTAAGGCTAAGTACAGAGAGTCAAAAAGTCCAAGGCTGAATTGATTCAGTCTTTACAGGTTAGTTTAAACTGCAGAGATTAAACTGACTATCAAGCAAACAGACATTTACTTTTTACTGCCACATGCCTGCAGTGGCTCAGGCCAGAAGCTGAGGGCACTAAAGCATAACTTTTTGGCACATAGCCAGCACAGGGCTGCATGTTTGCTTCCTCTTCCTGCTGCCCCCCCCCCAAGTTCTCTGGGATTTGCAGTCCAGAATCACAACAGGGGGACTCTGCAGGGTTGTTCATCACTTCATCTTCCTAATTCCAGGTGCCTCTGGGATTTGTTGTCCACAGTTGTAGCCAGCAGTAAGTTTAACAGGGCAAGGCAGCTCTGTATTCAGGGGAATGGGGGTTTAACCCCCCTTCCCTGGCCCCAGACCACAGATGGGGTTTCCCTCGGGGGGTGGGGCACAGTCCCCGTCTCTCCCCCCTGCCCACAAACAACCTTTCTCTGCTTGAGCAGACAGCACAGCACCATGCTGGGATGCTGGGGTACTGTGATTTAACTTGAACCAGGAAGAGTTCTGGGACAGAAATTTCATAAACTGGTTTCAGCCAAATCAGTTAAGTCTGATACTATGTTCAAACAAGTTTATCTTAAATTGGTTTCAACCATTTTAAAACTGGTTTATGTGAACTGAATTTCTGTTCTGTTACAGGTTTAAACCAGTTTCTGAGCAACTTCTGCCCCTACCCTAAGTGATCTATGCCAGTGCTTAACCATACTCTTAGTACAGAATTTCTTCCTAATATTCAACCTAAACTTTATTTCATTGCAGTTTAGGCCATTTTCTTCTTGTCCAGTTCCTTACAAGAAGCAAGAGTTATAAGGGAAAACAATGTATTTTAGCTGGAGTCCCTTGTATAGTCAGGAGACACAGAACAAAAGGTTCTGGGCTTCAAGCATCCTTCATCAGGTATGAAGCCCCTGTAGATATGCAGGCTAAGGACAGATATTACACACAAACTGATTTAAGTGATCAGAAACTGGTGCACCTGTATTGCATAGTTGACCAATATTTAGATTATGATCCACTGGAATCCTCCAAATCCTTTTCAGTAAAGTAACAACATGCTTTAACACAAAAGGTTATTTAATAAATTAACAGACTTCACCAGTGACACATCTACCATTTATTTCCTATTAAAGAAATTGAAGATAGATTGCCCTTAAAAAAGTGGGTGTGGGGAATCCCCTGATTGTGAAAGTAGTGGGAAGGGCATAAATTGCTTTAGATGTCTAAGTGATGTGCCTTTCTCTCTGATCTCTTTATATTACAGAGAATGTGTTTTGAGTTGGGTTAGGACTGCACTAATGTGTCTATGACTGTCTGACTCTTTTTTCCCTCCACTTTAATAAGGGCAGGCAACAGACCTGGAGCTAGCCAAGCTCTTTGCTCCAGTCAGTTAACCAGAGTACCCTCTGCAAAATGGTTCTACTGCTATTCCATTCCCAGGGGCCAATTATTTGATTCCTACATATCTTCCTAAGGCCCAGCCAAAATACTCACACCAGGCACAGAGATCAGAATTTCCTCTCTCGTGAGCTGATGCATCTAGCTCTATATAAACTCAGGGGAAACTGTATATTTCCAAGCTGTTTTTGAAATGCTTCTCAGACATAAAACATACTTCTAAAACAAACAGGATGGATACTTCAGACTGGCTGATTGAGACACAGCTATCTAATTTACAGGTATAACAACAACTACTATTGCCTTAGTAATGGATTTCAGAACAATCAGTACCTGAATAGCAATCTATAACACAAAAGAAAAAATAAAGCAGACCATGAATATTTTATCACTGAATACTTGCTATACATAATCATATTATGTTATTATCCCATGCTATGCAGAAAAAAAAGACAGAAAATAAGGTTAGATTTGTGAATGATAATAATAACCATCTGTTAAACTGTTTGATGCATGGATGACAATCCAATAAATGTTTTTTTAAAAGTTAGGGACTGCAAGAGAGGCATCTACCATATAATGAGAAAAATTGAGAACTGAATTTGAGTGAGTGCAAGCAATTTAAAGGAGTCTAAGCAGATGTAATTTATACCTTAACACTGGTATTCCCAACATGTGAATTACAACATGAAAAGCTGCAGTCAGAAAGTATCAATCTGGGCATTCTTCAGAAAGGAATGGCAAGCAAAATCACATTTTATAAACCCTCACTCAAATCTCACCCTGACTTGAAAGAATCTTGTATTAAAACTGTGTTTTAATTAAGTGAGGACAGGGAATGCCTCCTCCCAAGTGGATTAAAAAAATATGGCTCTAAAACCTTAACAATGGCATTTTTTTTCAGAGTTTGAGTATCCTTGTGAAATATCATATACATCTGATTATGTTTCATTATGTTCACATCTATTGACAAACTTTCACTTGCAAAAAGAACTTTTACCATTTTAAGTAACAAGCCCTTAAACATCATGCAGAAAGACCAAATGAGAAAATGCGACAAGAGTTCTGTAGATATATATCCAATATTATAACCTGGAAAAGAGAAAACTTGGCAAGCGTTAATATTTCTAAGAGAACAAGGCTAGGGACAGACATTCAAAAAGCCTGAGCCTGAACTGATTCAATCTTTGCGGATTAGTCTAACCTGTCTAGGTTGAACCGGTTAACAACTGCACAGACATTTTCTCTGGACTGGGAAAATGCCTGTATATCCCTGCAATGGCTCAGGCTAGAAGCCAGGAGGCGCTAGAGTAGCCCTCCCTTCCCTTCCATAATGCTGAGCTGCGGGCGTATGGCCAGGCCCCAGCAAGACACTGATTAGGGAGGGGTGTAAACTTCAACCCTGCCTGCACCATCTTAGGCTTTTGCCTCCTTGTTGCTCAAGGGGCAGGAGTGTTGCCAGACCCTGGTCCCCAGCTAGCACTCTGAGGCATGGGGGAGGGGTACAGTGCATGCATCTGTTGACGATACAAATCTCCCTCTCCCTGCTTCTTCATACTGTCTGCAAACCTGACAGACAAGGGAGCCAGCAGAGGGCTGATAAAGCTGTGTTATCAGCCCTCTGCTGGCTTCCTCTCCAGTGTTTATCATGGGGCTGATAAACATTCTGTTATCAGCCCATTGACAAAACTAAAACCTCTCTCCTTAGTTTAAGCTCTTCTTAAAAAGATTTTTCCAAGGAAGGCATGGAGCTGATCAGTTGATTAGCTGCAAAAAAACTCTAAGTGGACACCTGTGCTGTCTGCCTGTCCCAATGAAATTGGACACACACACACACGCACCTCTTAGTGACCAGCTCTGCTCTCTGGAGCAGACAACACATTCCAGCCCAGCCACAGCTGCAAAGCATCTTGGATGCTGGGGGACTCAGGTTTAACTTAAACCAGGAAGGGGTCTGGGAAAGACATTGAATAAAGCAGTTTGACTGAAATCAGTTAAGTATGATACTACATTCAACCAGGTTTATCTTAAACCAGTTTCAGCCATTTTCATATTGTTTTTTGTGCACTGAACTTATATTCCATTACAGGTTTAAACCAGTTTCTGATCAGTTTGTGTACTGTTTGTCCCTAGCCCAGATGATTTCAGTTTCAGTCACCTGCACAGAGTTGGAAACATGGGCCCAGAAATGTGACTAGCATATTAGCCTTGGCAATGAAGTGCATTTTAAACATCAGAGCTGCAATGCCAAGCGTTTTATCTGTAAAAAATGCTTAACCCCTTGCAACCCAGGGGGTTACACTTATGACTAAAGATGATACTAAAAAATAAATAAATTATAACCTTCTTTAGAAAAACATACTAGCTTCTAATAAAATAGCTGTGAGTTTCTGCCTGAGATTTTCTAAGTAGCCCAAGTTTCCAGCAACTTGGCGACAGAATTCCTGACATTACCAAATCTGAAATATTCATGGCTGTCAAAACTTTGGACTTACATAATTTGATTGGACATCACTATCTGCACTTTCCATATAAATGACATTAAAATATCAGGATTTCAAAATAACCAAGAAAGTTTAGATGCTAATATTCAAATACTGGTGTTTTAACAGGAGAACTAAAATCTTACATTTAGACTTTTATACTTAGGTATGTGAAATGACTGGGTACCTTATTATGCATCAAGGTATAGCTTTTGGGCAACTTAGGCCCCATCCTCATAAATGAGATAACCTAGGTCTACCTCAGCTGCAGAATCAGATTGGAACTAGTGAATGTGCTCAATTTCTAATGAAAATAAATTTTTAAAATAGCTTCCTCTTGGGACATAGAATCATATCACAGAATAATAGGAAATTAACATTGGAAGGGACCTCAGGTCATCTAGTCCAACTGCCTGCTCAAAGCAGGACTATTCCCAACTAGATCATTCCAGTGGTTTTGCCAAGTTAGGCCTTAAAAACTTAAAAGGATGGAGATTCCACCATGCTCTCTAGGTAACCCATTCCAGTGCTTCACCACTGAGAAAGTTTTTCCTAATATCCAACCTAAACTTCCCCTGCTTCAACTTGTGACCACTGCTTCTTTTTCTGTCATGTCACCACTGAGAACAGTCTAGCTCCATAATAGCCTGTAGCCTCCAGTCTGACCATCTCAAACAAAAGTCTAATAAGCCCATCTCCTGAAAACTCTTGAAAAAGATGCCATGAAAAAATACTCCATTTAAGCCCAGATTCATTTTTCTAAACAACGAGAAAAGAAAATTGATCCAAATTCAGTTCCCAATACATATTTTATCTTCTACAATATAGAACCTACACAAATCAACATCAAATTACAGCACAGATAAGAACCAATTCCTAATTACTTTGAGAATTCAACGGTGTAGGCAAAATATGCAAAGCTGAAATCTGAGTGGTTTTGTACTTAGCTTTAGATAGATGGTTCTGGGGGTTTCCTGGAAACCTATCCTGTCAGTTCCCTTTTATTATACTCATTAGCACACTTTCAAATCTATCTCTATCATATTTCTAACCCTCATTGGCTGAGCTTAAAACCAGAAGTCTGGGCTGGGTTAGAGACAAGAACAGAATTATACCCAGGCACTTAAGACGACTTAGACCAGTACCAGGTAGAATACAATCTGTTCTCCAAGAGTTTTATCAATTATTCTGGTCACTTTTATATATGAATGAAGGGTATAATTGGTTTTACATATTATTTTTTCCCCATAAAGTACTATAGTTTAATATTAAAGGGTAATAAAAGCCTGCCTTTTGTGCTGCATGTGATGAATTTGAAAAAAGAAACCATTCATATAAATGCATTTATAAGGGTAGTTTTAGCACCAGAGAAGATGTGCAATGAGAACAAGTATTGGTGATCTGTTCATTCCAGTTTCCAGAGGGCCTGTTTTAGGGGACAGGATGCCTAGCCATGGCCCCGTCTTTCCTAACAAACCCACCCTTGGCTGCTTAACAGAGGGATACACCTTGATTATACTCCACTTTTTTTCTGACCAGCACAGCTTTTTCTCCCGCTCCTAGAAACCCAACAGTGTTGATAATTTGTCCTGTATATTTTATTTTAATCACAGATTTTAACTTTGATTAACCTCTGATTAACACCAATGCTGAGCCATCTGATCTGTAGGACCTATTGACTTTTAACTTCCAGTTTTCAACATGTCCTACTGTGTCTTAGTTGCTCAGAACGTGGAATTTCAAGAAACAAATCACTCTCACAGTGAGGTTCTTCAAATATAAAATTCAATTCAGTCACTGATTGGCTTCCAGGTCATCAGAAAGTATTTTGTGCTTTTAGCAGCCAGGGCCAATGGTGTCATTTTGATGGTGGTTTTTAATAAGATAAAGGAATGCTAAGACAGAACTAGAGAGGGAATACATTTCTAACTGCATAAGTAAACATGGATTTATTTCAGAGTCTAATAAATACTGCACAAGGAGTAAGTTTGTTTAATGCAAATAGGTATCAGCATGAATCCGTTTTGTTAAACAATGCATTACCTTTCTGCTATCGATTGTCCTGGGGAGTAGAAATCCTCTCCAGCAAGGTAGGCAGCTGCAGTTCCTCCTCCAAAGTAGATCTTCCTAAGAAAAGGTGCAATTTCGTTGTTTACCAGAAGTGCTCCTAAGCCAGTGGGGAAGCCAAAAATTTTATAGAATGAAATGGCAACAAAGTCTGCTGTGTGAACTGTTAAGTCTAACGGAGAGGTGCTGACAAAAGCAGCTGCATCCAGTAGAACAAACCACTTCCCAGGTATTCTGACAGGGCAGAGCTCGCTGGCTTGAATCTTCCGAATCCATGACAGAGGATACTTGGTACCTGAAAAATTGCTCTGAGCGGGATAACAGAAAAGATGTGGTGTGGTGCAGTTTTGTTCTTTGGCTGGTTCCTTGTTTTTCTCTAATAACAACATGTCCTTTGGTTGCACGGGAACAGATAACACATTCATTACAGCAGTTATCCCCCTCATGCCCACCACAGAAGTATGACTGTCAGTTAGGTAACAAAACCGACTGCTTGGTTCCTTTGTGCCTTCAGGTATCCAAGGGAATGTTTCAGCTACCAGCTTAAGTGCAGCTGTGCTTCCAGATGTGAAAATGACAGTGTAATCTTCTGCAGTAGTGTTGAAATGTTGCAATATTCTGCAAAACAAAAGGAAATGCAGACACTGAAGGAGATATTTTTCTTGTACCATTTCTGTATTTTATAACTATTTTATACATTTTTTTCCTCAGAAAGGTAACACAATTCCCCACCTCACCCCTAACTATATAATCTGCTCCAAGCACCTAAATGAAGCCTGTCTAGGTTAGCTTAGCCAAATACTGCTTTAGTTAACAGAATAGGGTTGCACCAGTCAGACTGGTCATTCTGCTCACACTTTGCAAGATCAATTGAGCAGAGTTTCAATGTTACTGAGAGCAGCATATGGCCCAATTTCTAACGCATGCAGATGCAACTCTGTCTTGTACTGAAGACAGAAGAGTTTCTATTGACTGCTAAAGGAACAGAAAAGGATTGTGACTAGGCCTGGTAAACTGTATCTTGAGGCTGAATGAGGCCTGACTTATCATTAACTTTTAATGAAATAAAAACTGGGTGATATTCACCCTGTACAGCTGAAAGCACAGACTCAGTTTATAGTGTAAATTTCATATGGCAAAGTTTTGACATCTGATGCTGGTACTTAAGTAATGAATAAGCTTTCTTCTGGCTCTCTCCGTAAGGGTCAACTCTAGCCAGTATATACTGTAAAGTAACACCATGTTTGGGTCTTGTGGTTTTGTTAAAAAAAAAGAAACATGCAGGTCTCTTGTACCAGTGGCTGTGAAGGCAGATATGAGTAAATCAGCATTACTATTTCTGACAGATAATATGAAGTTTTGTTTCCCTTGGGTATTGGATGAGCTTCTTTTGGATTTGAGAAATATTATTTCTGCTATTAGTAAGAAAAGATTTGTTACACCGCCCTATGTTTTTTAAGGATGTTGAAATTTCAGTACTTAGAAAGAAGTGCATGTCTGCATCCATTTCATATATGTCAGTCTATTTTAGGTCACAAATTGTTTGGAGTAGAATAATATCTTTCTGTAATAAGAGATATTCCATCCTTATTCCCTGGGTATTCCTACTGAGGTCATCAATGACACTGTATAAGGAATACATGATTACAGAATGACACTATATACATGATTACAGAATTTTACCCTCATTAAAAATGCAATAAGGAAAGATAGCACCTAGAATAAATACATCTGTATTCAAATCGTGACGAGTCTCTGTACACTTAACGACCATCTCTGCTTCTTCACAGGACAGCCTAAAATAGAGGCAACCAAGTAACTTCCAATGAGCCAGACAAAGGAAACTAAACAGGTCTCTTTGGCTAGGGACACGCATTACACATAAACCAGTTTAAGTGACCAGAAACTGGTTTAAACCTGTAACAGAACAGACATTCAGTGTATATAAACCAGTTTCAAAATGGCCAAAACCAGTTTGAGATAAATCAGGTTGAATGTAGTATCAGACTTGAGCTCAAACCGGTTTATGCAATGTTTGTTCCAGATTCCTTCCCGGTTTAAGTTAAACCAGAGCCTGCATCCCAGCATGCTCTCTGGGCTGGGCTTTCTGCTCCAGCCCAGCAGGGCTGTCCCTACCCCTCTGCTCCCCAGCCAGAACAGGGACAGCCAGGGGCGGGGGTCTAGCCAGACGCTGGCCCTATAATGGAGCAAGGAAGAAGTTTATTTTCCCCCTCCCTCCCCTGTCCCACCAGTACAGATCTGCACTTCTCCATGCTGGCTGCTCCAATGGTGGAGGAATGGCAAACCTGGGCAGTAGCCTTGGCTGAACTGACCAGACAGAGGCTTAATTCCCTCTTCCCTGTCCCATTGTCAGGGACTGAGCCGGGTCTGCCAGGTGCTCCCCCCTCACTGCTCTGGTGGCAGGGGTGGGTGCGGACAGACATCAGCTGGCATGGCCCCTGAGGCAGAGGGGGCAGGGAAGGGGATTATTCCCGAAATCTTCCCCCCTACTGCCCCCTGGTCTGCCTGCCCCGACTGCCCCACCGCTCATTCCCTGCTTGGGGCAAGTGGTGGAATAAGCCCAGAGTGTTTCTATGCAGTTGCAAATCAGTTTATCCTACGCAGGCTAACCTGAAAAGATTGAATCAGTTTAGGCTCTTGCTTTTGAATGTCTGTCCCTAGCCCTTGGGAGGTAGAGGATTAGCATTGGCTTTGATATGGTAGTTTCTCCTACTTAGGGTTCTCTTTTTCTCTCAATTCTTATTCATAAGCTCCCAATAAACAATCAGTGGAAAAGGCACATAATCATCTTGCCCATTAAATAGATGAGATTACCAGTCTTATATATAGAGATCAAACCAAAGCATATGTGTTGTTTGCTCAAAGGGAGTGGCTGAATTGGAGGAAATTGAGGCCAAGAAAATTGGAGGGTCCTCATTTACTGGAGTCAACCACAGTGCAGAGCACCACTGAATAGTGCCATGTATCTGTCCTCTCTGGATGGCTGCCAGCCAGCTCCATTTACTACAAATTTCACACCAACTGCACACCTCAGTCTCAAAGGGTTCCAATAAATTCTCACATATTTTAAGCAATAGAAGGTTACTCTTCTAGGGCTGCCAGAAACTAAGATGCAATTACTCTAGACACAACTACATTAAGTTACGGACTTCCTGAATCAGATTCAGATCCTTTAATATCTGACTCTTTTTCTTTTCACAAACCTAGATCAGAATGTTAAGGCTGATTCTACTGTGCAGATTTCAAGTACTACTGGACAGAAACAAATAATTATACCTTTGCTGATGAGGAACTGACAATGCAGCTCAAAGGTCATGCTGAAATGAGATTAACTATATCCTCACTGAGAAATTTTTTTGCATTAGGAAGAATAGACTGCAGCACATTTATTCCTAAGCCTATAGTGTAGCTTTCTGAAATTGAATGTGATCATCATGCCCTTAGATCAGTGGTCACCAACCAGTTGATCTCGTCTGGTTGATCGTGGAGCCTCTGACAGTTGATCTCAATCTGTCAGAAGTTCCATGATCAGGAGCAACAAGATGCATGTGGCTGGGCTGAGCCATGCTCCCTGCTGCCTAGGCTGGGTTCAGTGAGTGGGGTCAGAGCCCAGGCAGCTTGTCCAGGAGGTGGGGGGGCAGGGCAGGGCAGGGCAGAGCAGGTGGGGAGCAGTAGATCCTGGAGTGCCAAAAAGTGATTTTCACCACAAAAAGGTTAGAGACCAGTGCCTTAGATCTTCAATGAGCCAGGAAAGTCTTAGAATTTGTTAAAAAATATTGATAGCTTAATTTGAAAAACAAGAGAGAAGTAAAAATGGTACTTTTGAAATTGACCATGTGAGTTGCTGTAAGTATTCAGTCAGAGAGAATATTTTAATGATAATTTACAGAAGAACCAAACTTCTACACTGGATTATGGGAGCACTTACTCTGGAGAAAGGCTTTGGAAGAGATGTGCTCATAGCAAGAAGGAGGCACTGGCATGTCAGTCAATTTATCTCCCTTGTCATTCAATCTGGAGCAAAGGCATGTCTTTGTCCAGCCTTTATCTGCCTTGTCTATTTAGACTGAAGGCTCTTGTATGCATTATGGTCACTATATAATAGTCATATGCTCCATGGAAAAGACTTTGAAGAAGTATAAAATCTTGAAGTAGTTTTAAAATAATTTGTATAATTGAGATTTAGAAACTATTAAACAGTTTCTGAAATAAGATTAATAAATTACTGTTGCTGTATTTGATCTTCACTAGCTACTTCAATTTAGTATCAGTGGATGGCTTTCAAACTATTAAACAAGCTTTAGGATAACAATTTCAAAAGTGCCTATATCCCTTATTCAAAAGGCACTTAGAGCCACAGTTTCAAAGTTAGCTGGGGACAAAAGTTGCAGACATGCCAGCTGAGATCTACAAAAGCATCCATCAGTTTAAACACCACAAAGTCAGATCTACTTCAATGGAAATTAGGCACTTTTGTAAATTCACTCAACATCTACTCCTATCTATATGCTATGTGACTAAATATGTTGACAATCTGGAACTTAGGCTCTGAGGTCATTTAGCTGCTTTTTAAAAATGTAGCCATTGGCATTCAATTCATTGCTTTGGCTGCAGCATTTTTAATATTCTGAACATAAAAAATGAACTACCTATTTAAAGCAAACTACTCTCAAAATGTAACAAGAACACCTGTGAGCACTTCAGAGCAAGCTTTATAACATATATCCATCAACCCTTGAACTATAGCAGCACTGCCATAACAGAATCAGCGTAGGCATGGACAAGAACACTTAGATACTGTTGAAAGGCAACCACAGTTCACAGCACTATATCCTTCTTTCTGACATGAATATGGGGAAGTTCTGACTATTACACATAGGATCCCTAATGCTCTATGTCTCAGTGTAAAACATATCCCATTATAGTGAAATGTGGTTCACCTTTATTACACTCTTGAAGATTTATAGCTGCATATAAGACTTGGTTGGCAATAGGACTAAAGACTTACCGGAGAAAACTCTTATGCCTTGATACAGGTTTCCCTCGATTTATGCTATACATATGTTCCTGGCGAATGGCACATAAATTGAATTCACATAAAGTGAACCCACTTTACAGTGTAACAAATAGGGATAGGTTCCCATGGCAGGGAGGGAGGGGCTGGAACTAGGGAAGGGGCGAGCGAAGGGGTGATGCTGCTGGGGCTGCACAAAGCAGCAAAGCAGGGGGAACAGAGTGGCAATCACTCCAGCCCTGGCTGCTCCTGGGGCCGCTGCAGCTGGGGCTGGGGCTGGGGCAAGTGCTGTGCTCTGCACCGCCTGGGGCTGTGCTGGTCCACACTCACCACAGCCCATGCTGGAGTGGCCCCAGGAGCAGCCAACACCAGCTGCCTATACCACAACACAGTGTACCTCAAAAGCTAGGGTGAACCCAGGCACAGGGGGAAAGGCAGACCATGGTGCAGCCTAGCAGCTGCAGACAGCTGGCGCAAAAGCCCTTTCCCCTCCCCGCACAGACTTACCTGCTTGGGTGGGGGGGCATCTATGCTGATTGCATAAGAGTGAATTTACCTCGCATATACCAAATTATGAGTCTAAGTATGCTCATTGCATAAGAGCAAATTCCATTTAAAGAACCCGCAGAAATCAAGGGAAACTGGTACACAGTAGTTTACTGCTCCAAGTAGCCGTATCATTTTATACTACTACTTACTTTCACTTTTGAAAAAACATGCAGCAATAAAGGACTAATGGGATGATTGTTTCCTTAAGTACACTGATGAGGCTGCTACCTTAATTACAGCCTGCCTAAGAACCCTACTCCTGTTTCAGGAGGACAGTACACAATCCTCTTAGGGAAAAACTCAATCCTGATTACAAAGTTTGCTAAGGATGAAGAAGCCATCCCAACCTGTGAACATCTCCACTGACTTTTCCACTGAGGCTACTAATGGAGGAGCTATATTAATCTGTGGGCATATCTAATGCTTGCAATTAGGGTGCCTCAATAAACTCTGCCAGCTGTTTGACCCAGGGTAGAGCAGCCCAGGAGCACTTTCTTTTCTACCCAGAAGAACTTTTACAATCTTTTCTCCAATGCCTGATGAAGGGTGTTTGTGCCCGAAAGCTTGCAATTCAAGAATTTTTTTGGCAAAAATCTTGTTAGTCTAATAAAAGATAATCACCTCTGCCATGAGCCCTGATTGTCTGTAAAGCACTCGCTTTTCATATTGTGAGCAACTTCTAACAAAAAAAATCATTTCAGTTTTGAGCATTACCTTTGGGAAAAAAAAGAAATATTTAAAAAAGATATTTCAAATAGAATATTTCATTTGGAAAATGTCACAGCAGAGCAGTTTGCTTTTTTCCCTGACATGCTCCATTGCAAATTTTTTCTTTAAAGCATCAGCTAAATCTAAGATGATCTTGCTCCCAGAAATGTCACTTGAAACTCTTCCATTGACCTCAGGCAGGTTAAGAATCAGGTCCTTTTGTAACAAACTGCAATAATCATTATCATCAAAAGTGTGACATAAGATACTTGAGAGGACTAAATACTGTGACTTAAATATAATTCAAACTGAGCCTATATTATGCAGCTATGCCCCTTCTAGATATATTTTTCTCCTATATTTATGTGCAATGAACAAAAGAGTAGATACAGGACTGTCATCAATAAAAGTGGACAGAGCCGGCCCAAAGTACATGTGCATCATCGAAAACATAGCATGCCCTGACATTTATCCTATTTTCTCCCAAGGGCAGCAGTAAAAAGTGGCAGCATAGCTTAAAAACATCCACTTGGAGCTCTGATCTGAACAGCAGTTTTCTGAATTTAAATAACACAGCACTCTTTAAGGTATGAAATGTCTCTTTTATTTTGGTAAAAATAAGACTTCTTGACTCCATGGATGCTATAGCATCATGTAAAACAACAGATTTCCTTTCTACATCAGATACATCTCAATTCCAGATCAAAACCCCAAAGCAGGTTGAAATCCATAAATATTTTATCAACCCAGCATCTTAAAGCAAGGAACCTCATCTATCAAGTCTGCCTTTCTAACACAGAAAATTCTTTTGGCAAGGAGAAATATTGTCAAGTATCCTTTTTTCAAAGCCATTTTTCAGTACACACCAACGCTGCACTATCTTCCTTTTCTGCACACTGACACAAGTATAGCTCCATTAAGTTCATCAAAATAACCATGGATTTACATTGGTAAAAATGAGTAACATGTTTGCAGTCCCCAGGCTAGGGCATAGGAGGTAACTGATGGGGAATGGAAGTTGGAAGACCTTGGAACTTTTCCTGGCTGCTGTTTGGGGCCAGGAAGGCAGTTTTCCCCACCTCATGGATGCTACTGGATTCTGGGCTATTTTTTTTCCTTTTTTCACTTTCCTCCAGGGTGATCCTGCCAGTACTAGAAAACCCAAGGTTTCCTGGCTGGAGAGACCTGCTCTTCCAGTGCGAGTCACATTGGGCACATCTATGCATGCAATTATTGCACCTGAATTTTCTGCACAGAAAATTCAAATGCATTAAACTGCACCCGGGCATATGTCTGAATGTGCACCCATGTCACAAGCAAATTTGCTCCCAAAGGCAGCAGTTCAGTCCAGAGCTGCTCCTCCCCCCTGTTGTGCTTTCCCCTCATGAACCAGCCAGGGGGAGCTTCAGGCTCCCCAAGGGGCCAGCCTGGGCTGACAGGGGACACAGAGGTCAGGCCTGGGCTCCACAGAGTGGGGAGGGGTTTGTCCCAGAGCCAGAGGGAGTAAATTGGATGCTTATCTTGCTGGGATCCTATGACCCCAGCTGACTTCCTGCCCTTTGGGCAGGGGGCTGGACTCGATGATCTCCTGAGGTCCCTTCCAGCCCTAATGTCTATGAAATCTATGAAATCTCAGTCATGTGAAGCTCAGGATTGCATCCTGGCTTGGCGGTGCTGGCTTGGGGTGACGCCCTGTGCCTGAGCACCAGCAGTGCCCTGATCTTTCTCCTCATTTAGCTTGCAGGCAGTAGAGCAGGCTGGAATGAACTTGCTGGATCAGTCTGAAACCAAGAAAGGTAAGAAGGCATCCACCTGCTGGGTGAACTCAGACCCTCCTTCAGTCTCTGGGCCAGCTCTCAGTGAGTGCCAACCTCTGTGCCTTGAGGTCACCCTGCCTCCTAGCACGCTCAGCCAGAGGGAGGACATCTATGACCTGCAATCCTCTAGCCCACGCTCTGGCCCTGCCTACCACAGGGGGAATGTGGGAGCTGACCAGCAGCAAAACTGGGGGGGACCCACATCTCACCCCAGTCCTGGCACTGCTCAGTTCCCACCTCCCCCTCAGCACTGGGTAGGAGTCTCCATGTGAGCTAGGGGATCCCTGCTTATTGCTGCCCTCCCTCCAACTGAATGCCTTGGGAGGCAGAGTGATGTTGAGGTCCAGGGGATGGCATGGGCTGATAGCCGGCCCTGGAGACAGGAGTAGGGTCCAAGGCCACTGAGAGGGCAGATAACTCCTTACCTTTCTTGATGACTAACTGATCCAGCAAGTTCATCCCCACTTCCTCCACCACCTGCAAGTAAAGGAAGGAAACAGTTCAGGGTGCTGCTGCTGCTTGGGCATGGGGCATCACCCCAAGCCAGTGCTGTTGAGCTGGGCTGCAATCACAAGCTCTGCATGGCTGGGAACTCTCACCCACTCTGGAACAGCTCCCCCCATTCACTGGAGCTCGGGGCTTAGCCAGGCAGTAGCTGTGGCCTCTTGCTGTCTGGGCTGACCAGAAGCAAATTGCACCTGGTCAGCATCTACACATGAGCTACAGAGCATTAAACTAATCTGCCATTTTCTAGTACTTGTCTCTGTCAGGACTACCAAATGGTGCATTAAACTAATCTACTGTGCAGTAAGTGCCAGATGTGCAGATAGTGACACTTAACTGCACATTATATTAGTCTAACGCATTTTGTGTAGACACACCCACTGACTGCCAAATTTGAGATCATGGAGGATTTTTTCACCTAGGTCAAACTAGCATGGACCTGTAGGTATGTGTGAGTGTGTGTGAAAGGGTGGGGCAGGGTATCCCTTCCTCTGCAGCAAAACTAACCACTTCCTGTCACTGCAGTGGGAGGTTATTAATGGTACCCTCATCAATCCTGCTTTTACCTATGACATTTTACAGGATGTTTTTGCTGTTCCAGATATTGTTCTCTGTAGTTGTGTGTGAGAATTTCAATTGATAAATTTTGGGGATTCCTTTCATTAACAAATGCCTGCAAATGTTTGATGGCCCAAAAGGCCTCTTCCAGTGCTATGTTTCCACGAGAGCATTTCTACTGCTTTCTTCCAGCATTCTTGCAGTTGCTTTTCCAGCTTCAGATCTCTTTCTCTGGAAACACTGAATGCCAAACTGATTAAATTTACACTACTTATACACAACAGATGTCATCTGTTATGTTTATTTCCTGAGGCAGTTTACAGAAGCGCAGATTCTGATCATAGTTACTTCCACTTATGCTACTATAGGTGGATCTGAATGTTGTCTACTGCATGAAACTTGCACCACTGCTCTTTATGGCACTACTGAATTAGGCCTACTAAGTCTATAAAATAACTTGTCAGTGGGAATTTACCTGATAAATTCTACTTGTCACAGTTGGATGGTAGAAAGATTCCTGCCTTTCCATTTGAAAGCAATATATTATTTAGGCATTTACTGGACTAGTCTAAATTGAAGCATTACATTCCATTATATTTATCTTCCCAGGAGCCGATTGATCTATGGGAAGTATACTGTGGAAATACCCATTTGTTTATGATTGGTCATGGCTGGTCTTTACTGAACAGTTCCTCCCCTGAATTTTGTAAGATTACCAATGTAGTGCATTCTTCTATGGATTTTCCCTTTGTGTTATTAAGAAACATTATTGCTTAAAGGCTGCAAAAGAAAAAATAAGTGCTCAATCTGGCCAAGTAGCTCTCTACAAAGGGTTGAGCAAAAGACCAATCACTGCTGCCTAGGCCTTGGGTCTGCAGAGTTTTTAGCCAGAGTGCCAAAAACACCCCAACTTCCACCCACGCCTCGATTTAGCATGCCAGAGGTGGGGGATCCATGAGAGGTTTGATCCCCATTGCTATCAAAGCACGCATGCACCCACCACCACCATGGGGCCAGTGCTGAGGTTCTGGACTCTGCTGCAGCTTTTTGCAGTCTGTCCGTTGCCTGCTACAGCTGCCCAGAGCCTGGGGCGGCTGTGGCAGGCAGCCAGGAGGCTGCAAACAGCTACACAGGGCTCTGGAGCCCCAGTGCTGACTCCATGATGGTGGCAGCTGTGCTTGTGCCTCTGGATACATGGCTGGGAAAGGGCCTGGGGCAGCACAACTCTGGACTCTCCCCTGCCATCTGCCCAGAGGTGTGCATTCAGCGGCTGTTGCCATGGAGCTAATGCCGGGGCTGTGGAGCCCCGTGCAGCTGTTGGCCCACGTAGGGGGTCTAACCACCCCCTCCCCTGTAATAAGCCACCAGTCTGGGCTTTACCCCCCTGCATTGGCTCTAGAAAGAGATACACCAGTGGGGGCAGGGGTGGAAGGACCAACCTGTTTTCAAGGTCAAGTGGGGTGGGGGGGTAGAAGAACCAACCTGTTGTGTGTGTCCACAGCCCTCCTGTCAGCTGCAGGGGTGGGAGAAGAGATGGTCTGTACCCCCTGAGCTTCAGTACTGCTCTTCTTCCAGGACCTGCAAGGCAGGCAAATGGAGAGCTCACGCCGCATCCTTCTCCTGGCCAGAGGCCAGTCTCCACCAAGGAGAATGGCCATGGCTAGAGCTGCTGATTCTTGCAGGAGGTGGCAGGCTGCAAACAGCTGCACAGGGATCCACAGCTCTGGCACCAGTTCCATGGTGGCAGCTGCCCCAGGCTCCTTCCCAGCTGTGCACCCTAAGGCGCACTCAGCCACCACCACCACAGAGTCAGTGCTGGAGCTACGGAGCAACGTGCAGCTGTTTACAGCTATGGGCTCCCTGCCACACCCAGCCCAGGCTCTGCCACGGAGCGTGGGCCACTTGCAGCAGGGCTTGCAGCCTCCCAGCCAGCTGCTGCAAGCAGCTCAGGCTCTGTGGCCAGTGGCAGCTGCCCAGGGTTTGGGCTGGCTGCAGCATGCTGAGGACAATCACCTCACATGCCATGCTCTAGAATGCATGCCACGGGTTGCCGATTCCAGGCCTAGGCTTACTTTCCACAGTTAGAACAGCATTGTTGTAATAGCATAAAAAAGACTTACTACTAATCACCAACAAAGCCTAGCTGCTAAAAGCCCTAAACACATACAGACAAATCCTCATGATAATCATTATCTCTGTGAAAATTAATATATATTTTACTCTGGTAGGAAAATAGACTCCACATGCATATAGTTTAAAACATGATTCATATTTTTTTTTTGTGAATAAAAGCCTCAAGATCAGCCTGCTGTGGTTTGAGGAGAAAAATTATTTGGACACCTGTGGAGTATTTGTAAAAATGCCTAGGAATCAGAAGTTTCATTAATTATAGCAGGGGTTGTCAACTGGAGGTATATGTACCTGATGGCTTCAGAAGGTCTTAGGGGGTACATGCGGGTGGGTGGGGATGGAGAGCCGTCACACACCATCCCGTGCTGTCACATAGGCATCACCCACCCGGCCACATGAGGGGAGTGAGGGAAACCTGCATGTGGTGACTGCTTCCGCTCTGCTTTTGGTCACATGCCACTCCCCCTCCCCCCTCCCCTCTGCTTCCAGCCACCGGGGCTACACTGCTCTGTGTCCGGCTGCTGGGGGTACACTGCTTCAAAAAGATTGAAAACCCCTGAACTACAGCATGAAGGATTACATGCCTTAAAATTAACACCAGTTGTCCTTTAAATCTAGTTATTCCTCAGGTGTTGTTTCTTTACCCCACCTGGTAGCCCAAAAATAATCTCTGGCTTTAGGTGACCTATTACAGAAGACTAATACTAGTGGATAGTCAGTTCATGAACAAACCACGCTGAAATGTATTTGCACCAACTGTTTGGCAAACACAAACAAAATTATTTTGAATAAATTTGGATTGGCTTATAAATGATTCATGCACTAAAATATTTGCTGCAAATATTATTTACAAGAATAATTCAGCCAGCTGTAATAGTCATGATGTGGAGGGAAGAACAACATCTACCATCAGAAGTTCACTGTACTATTATTGATATTTCTATTACTTCACAAACTACTGCTGCCTAGGATAGCGTCGGCATGAGATCAGTTTATCACAGCATCTTACCCTGTAGGATAAAATGGCAAACTAATGTTACTTGTCACAGGTTGTAACTGAATCTGTGCATTGTAAAATGTTATGAATTGAATATAGTATACTATGGCATGTAAAGACATCCAATTAGTGAAAGGATGCCAGAATCACAGTTGGTACCTTATTTCAAATATAACTGCAAATAAGTTTTGGGAGCCTGTAGCAGGTTAATTATTTAATGTCTTGGGCCCTATGATGCAATGAATATTTATTTCGGATTGGTTAGAAATTGCTTGTTTGCTGTTTTCCCTCCCTCCTGTGATGGGTAAAGATTTAAAAGCTGGAGAAATAGTTTAAAGAGACATATATAGCAAAACCCCCAGGTTTTTTTTTTCTTTTAAAATGCATTCCCTCCCCTTCCCCAACCATTTCTGACTTTTTCTCTCCCTCTCTATTCCCTATAGATAAGTATAAGTGAGCTAAGACATAAGATAAGCTTCAGCATTTTATTTTGGTAGAAAATTATATTTGTGTTGTTTTTCCTCCTTCTTTATATTGTATAATTATTATGTTTATATTGATTTTTACTGTTCTATATTACTGTTTTACTGGTACTATATGATTTCCATTTTGTTTGTCAAGTCTCCATCCTGTACCCATGACTCACACCTACCCCACCTATGTAACTTGGTTCCTGAATGAATGGGGATGAATGAGGGTGCTTGAGAGACAATGGCAGTAGGTCTAAAAATACTCCCTCTGACACCAATACCTGGACCAACGAGCCAGCCCTTGGAACCACCCTCAGCATCAAGAAACAAAAGATGAGGCAACTCATCATTGTGCCAGGCTGCACATGCTCAGTAAGAATACCTGGAGCCCTCTGGAACAGGACTGACCTTGCTTGGAAAGGCCCTCCCCATAGGAGATCAGAGGTAGTCAGCCCCATAAAAAGGGGTAGTGAAGACTGACTCCTTGGGACGCCCTCTCCATCTGGACCAGCACCATGCCACACCACCTATCCACCCAGAGGCTCTGCCAGCGACCCACCTATGGACAACACATACTAGACAAGGACCCCTTTCCAGCCTGGATAGGTAGCTATCACCCCCCACCCCTCTTTAACCAAGGACTTGGAATCTGCTTCTCTTCCCTACCTGGACTCCAACCCTTCCACTGAGTCTTTTTCTCCTGCTGCGTGTGCGTGTAAAATCAAACTGTTATTTGGACCCCTAAGTTGGATTTTGCTTTACTATGGTTGGGCCCTGCTCCAATCTCTGCTCCTAACCCCTCTAACTTCTGCCTCATTTCTCCTTCTCCTGCTTCTGGCTCACTGCCACCTCCAACACCTGTCCTGAGCTCCTCTCTGCCTCCAAACCCCCTGTTTCTTTGCCACTGTCTTATCCCCACTGCCTTTTCCTTTTCCCCTGAGCAACAAGGTTTCTGCCTCAGTTTCTTTCCTGGCTTTCTCCTCCTTGCCACCACTTATCTGCCCCCTCCCGAATATCTCAGCAGTCTGCCTCAGTTTTCAGCCCCAGTCTACCTTAAGTAAACCCATGCCTCAGTTCCTCAGCCAGCTTCTCTGTAGTCCATCAGTTCTAATCCTGGTTCTGGCAACTTTCACTTGCTATACTTTAACTCTCTTTCTCTCCCCTTAACCTTTCCCCAAGTATCCCAGGTACCCCAAGCATACACACCCACACACACACTGTACCATCCAAATTAGGAACTTACCTGTGTGTATGTGTAGGTGGGTTGTATGTCTGTGAATTGGTGAGTGTATGTGTGTGTGTGTGTGTGTGTAATGTCATTGTGTGCATGATATACGAATTACTGATCTGTGTCTAACTTTTGGGGTGTATAGTGTATGTGCTTGAATTGGTGATAGGTATGCATGTGCTTAAGCTTGTTTTGATGTGTATGTGCCTGAGTTGGTAGTGTGTGCATGCGTGTGCATGCACCTAATTGATTTGTGTGTTGGTATATGTGCAACTGTGTCATACCCTCCTGTCTAACAGCACAATATTGAGATCCTGGGAGTTGGCCTGACCCCACAGGACTACATATAAATCTATTATATAAATTACATAACACACAAAAACTAATATAAATGCTATATATTATATAGGACTAGAAATAAATAGGGACTGCTGCTTCCAGTTTCAGTGGCCTTTACAAAACTTGGCTTTCTGAAAAAACTTCTGAACAAAAATTAAACATTCTTTAAAACTTTCATCTAATATACACATGTATGCTAAAAATACATATTGCTCTCACCTCTTCTTTTACATGGTTTGTTTCTAACTTGGATCTGCTTTTTATACTCTACATCTGTACAATCTTCTGACAAACTGTATATATCTTGAAGTGGTAGTTTTGCATTCAGTTAGAGACAGAAGCAAAATTTTTCTCCAGACACTAGGAAGAACAGAAATTTGACTAGAATTAAATTCTCTAAAATAGCAGAGACATCATCTTAAGCAGTGTAGGTCTAGTTGGTTTCTTTCTATCATTGGTACCAGCAAATGAATTTGTAGCAGCCAGTAATTGAAAATGTTCCATCACAAAATTGATTAGCAAATGAAAAACTATAGCTTTACACATTTGCTTGTTTAGTGTTTCCAACAAAAAGGTGCAGAGAAGTAAGCATAGATTCAAAGCTCTAACATTTTGGTATGTTCACACTATCTAACAAGTGATGCTCACACAAAGCGCCGGTGTTCACTATTAACCATCCCTCCACCCAGGAGTTTCTTGGAGCAGAGGTGAGGGTCATCATCAGCAGAGCTGAGCAGTGGCTGGGGTAATGACAGTTAGTGCCACCATGGGTAAGAAATATATGATGCCACAAAAATGTAGTGATTCCAGCACTTCAAATGAATGACCTAGAGCTGCAATCAACAACTTAAGATGAAGGGACTGCATCCGGCCCACGGAATCACTGAATTTGGCCCATGGACATCCGGCTTTAGGGGGCCTTTTCCTATGCCATGGTAGGGAGAAGTAGCATCCTAGCAACCTGAACAGGGCCATTCCAATGCACAGCATGGAAAGGCTGTCACCCAGTAGCCTAAAGAGTGTGCTGCCATTATTCAAGCACAGAGGTAGGAGGTGCTGAGTTGCTAGGAATTGATTCTATTTTCTCACACAGCTCTACCAGAACTTCACCCACAATGTTCAAGTAAACTGGTTTTATGCATGTGAAACTAATTTTTCCTCTCTGTACATAGGGAAACTAAGTGGACAAGACACTATGTTTTACCCAGACCCAGATGATACATAGTCATGTAACATTTGGGTTATTTTAAACCCATAAGCTTTGTTTTCTTCCACTGTTATAAAGCATTTCACTTCAAAAGCACAGATCCAATAGACATAAGACCTAATGGAAGTGACTCCTTAGTTTATCCCCTACTTATTTAAAAAGAAGACTCTGATACCCTTCCTTTATTGGCTTTCATGTCTCCAGAAGAGTAAGTATATAATCCTAAGGCTGTCAAACGATTAAAAAAATTGATCATGACTGGTTGTGTGATTTAAAAAAATTAGTCACAATTTATTGTGAATTTAATCACAGTTTAAAAACTCAAAATTCTGCATAGAAAAGTATGCAGTATAAAAGTATAAACTCACTTATACTTATCTATAGGGAATAGAGAGGGAGAGAAAAAGTCAGAAATGGGTGGGAAAGGGGAGGGAATGCATTTTAAAAGAAAAAAAAAACCTGGGGGTTTTGCTATATATGTCTCTTTAAACTATTTCTCCAGCTTTTAAATCTTTACCCATCACTCAAAGTTATGCAAAATTATGTAGGTACTTTGTGTGGTTGGACTGGGTATGGTGTATGTGGGTGTGGGGGGAATTTGGAAAGTTGTGGGGGGCTGTGGGTTTGTGCATGGGGTTTGGAGCCCAGGGAGCAGGGGTTCCCACATAACCTGGTAGGATGTGGGGTACTCTGGGTGAGGGCAGCAGAAGGGCTACGGGGGGCTGTGGCTTAGGAGTGAGAGGCAGACACACACATACTACTCAGCAGGTAAGTCTGTGAAGGGGTGGACAGATCGAGGCCTCCACAGTGAAGGAGGAAGTGGGGCAGAGACAAAGGCAGGGGTGGATGGGGCCCTGGGGTTGGGGTAGGTCATAGGATGGAGCCATGGATGGCTCATCTTGGAGTGGGTGGGAGGATTCCTCCTGCTGCACGCACCTCAGGGAAAGCATGCGGGGCATGTACCCCCCCTGGATTTGTGCACATGGCAGAGGCAGGCTGCCCACTGTGGGCTGGGGCTTTGCACCCCGCTGCCATTGCCCTGGGAGCCATGCAATCCCATACTGTACCTCCCACCACCAGGCAAGCAGGGGATGCGGCACAGCCAGTGTGGCTCCTGGAGCCATGGCAGTGGGGTGCAGAGCCCCAGCCTACAATCAAGCAGCCTGCCTCCACCCCATGCACAAATCTGGGGGGCATATGCCTCCCATGCCTCCCCTGGGGTACATGCAGTGGTGGGAGTGTCCCCACCCCAATGCCCCTGGACAAGCCACCCCAGGCTCCATCCCACAACCTGCCCCAGGCCCAGAGCCCCATTCACCACAGCCCCTGCCCCATTCGCTCCCTCACTGTGGGGGCCTCTATCTGCCCTGCCCACATACTCCTTCCCTCCCCCATGCCTGCTGGGTGCTGCTCCACATACCACTAGGCTGCATTCCTGCTGCCTGCAGGCTGTGGCTACCTGGCTGTGTCTGTGTCTATGCATGTCCCTTTCCCCCTACTACAACAACCCAGAGCCTGCACCCGGGCAGCCCTGTGGTCTTCTGCACTGCCACCACTGCCCCACAGGTCAGCTTGGAAGCAGCAGTGAAAGCGGTGGAGTAAAGCCCAGACAGGGGCTCCAAAACCACGTGCACAATCAATGCATTAAAAACTTAACATGAACAGCTGATTAACACATTAAGCATGACTGTTAATCACGATTAATTGACAGCCCTACAATTTACCCATTTCAACGTAATTCTACTTTACACGAAATAAGAATCACGGACAAAATAAAATCAAGATCAGGGATCAGCTTCTACGTGCTCAAGGGAAAGGCCATCAGGGTGGTTGTACAGAAGTTGGTTGCTATTTGTTGTTCATTTTTCCTAATATAGGTTTGCCCCCCTAAGTAGCTTGGCATTGTTCCTACTCCATAAGTAGAAAACAGAAATGTTTTAAACAGGAGGCCAAAGGAGCAAATACCAATACAAATAGATTAGAACAGATAATAGTTTATACTTAAGTTCCTGGAAAACTTTCACCACTCACACAATTTTATGAGTGATAGCATTATTTCGGAGTTACAAATAATGAATGCAACTTGATGGTTTTATTTTGATATTAATTGTTGGGGTTCATTTGACCTCCTTCCCCAATTATGCAACTATTTCTCATTATCACTTTTCTTTCATGTTAGCCATGTTCACATCCTGATTTAAATTCTCAAGAACTAGTAAAAGTTATGAATGGATAACTTAATTCATATGAGAAACATCATCTCAGCCTGTCAAGTTCTGAACTGCTCTTAGTTCACTTTAAATCCCAACAACTATATTTCCAGTACTTCAAGCAACCAAGGGAGAGACTGTTGTACAGATGATGGATGCAACAAGGCATAAATTACTGCTTAGGGATAATCCTGGCTGTCTTAAACAGAACCTGTCTGCTATCTGTGACAAACTGGAGGAGACAAGAAAATAAGGGGCAACTATAACATTTTAAACCACTTATTGGTGCTGTTTTTACAATCAGAAAATGAAAACAGCTTAAAGAGCTCTTATACAACACAGAATCATGAGACTTAAGTAAAACAATGGCATTCAGGCACATCTGAATGATAAATATTCCAGTTCAGAAGCAAACAGATGTGCATACAGGAGAGAATGGAAGGATTTTATAATCCAGTCATAGGCTAGGGACAGATATTCAAAAAGCCTGAGCCTGAATTGATTCAATCTTTGCAGGATAGTCTAACCTGGCTAGGCTAAATCGGTTTTGTAACCAGACAGACACCCCAGAAATGCAGGCACATGCCTGCAGTGGCTCAGGCAAGAAGATGTGGGGGCGCTCTAATTATACCCACCCCCTCGAGCAGCCCAGCAGGGAATGTTTATCATCCCTAAGTGTTTACCAACCCATTAAAGAAATGAAGCCTCCATTAACGGAGCTCTTCTTAAACAGCTTTTCCAAGGAAGGCCATTAAGTTACCTGTTCAGTGGCTCCAAAAAACCTGTCTGCCTGTTGTCTCCCACAACACGGTCCACAGCCAGCATGTCGTATGCTAGCTAATGCTAAGGTATCTGTGTAAGGCAGAGGGGAGTGGGGAATAATCCCTGCTTACAGGGAGAAGCCAGGCAGATGCTCTGTGCCTGCAAGTTTCTGCTGGAGCTCTGGCCAGCGAGCAGGGAGAAGGGGCCAGCCCTGCTGTGGAGCAGAGAGCCCCACCCAGCCCAGAGAGCATGCCAGGATGCTGGGGGTGTCTACTTTATCTTAAACCAGCAAGGGGTCTGGGACAGACACTGCATAAACTGGTTTGACCCAAATCACTTAAGTCTGATACTACATTGAACCAGGTTTATCTCAAACTGGTTTCAGCCATTTTCAAATTGTTTTATGTGTACTGAACATCTGTTCTGTTACAGGTTTAAACCAGTTTTGATCACTTAAACCAGTTTGTGTGTAATGTCTGTCCCTAGCCATAGCAACACAAATTTGTGCCACTGCTTTTTACTGTTGCACACACCCCTGCATCAGGGGTTGGTACAGGGCAAATTATCCCAGGCTGGGTAGGGAAGGCTGGAGTCCTAGGGGCATTCCAGGGCAGCAGCAGCACTGAGCTGAGTGTTTGGAGCCTGGCCAGCCGCCACAGCATGGCTGCTCATGCTCCGGTTCCTGGTGGTGCACACCGCTACATGTGTCTCACAGCTTTTTTTAGCAGCAGTTTTTTTCTGACACCAAGATCACCCGGTGTCAAAAAAAAACACTGCACTGCAAATTAGCAGCATGATGAACACTTGCATGTGTGCTGCATGTGGTTTGTGGTGTCTCAGACTGCTTTGAGGCACTATAAACTGCATATAAACACTTGTGGGGATGCGTGCATCCATAGTGTCTTGACAAAGACAGAAAATTATGACTAGGTAATGTGATTTAGTGCCTCTCAAACAGCTCTTTATAAGTTAAACTTAAAACCCACATTTATTAGAAAGCTTACTTGCAAAGGTAGGCTTGAAGTAATCCATCCTCTTCCTACCTCAGAGGTACAATTATACCACTTAAGAGCAAATAAGTCATTACATCAAAAAGTAAATGGAAGTATATATACTGAAGTACATTATTTTATGCAGTCCTTCTATACCAGTGATTCTCAACCTTTCTAGACTTACAACACCTTTCAGAAAGTCCCAGCTCTTAATTTTTGTGCTTTTTTACTACAAAAACAAAGTTTTTCTATTGTAAAGAACTCAGAAAAACACATATATGGATTTCTATTTGACTTGTATGGATTTATTCTGTGAATCGTGTTTGCACCCTAACAATGCTAACATTGTATGGCATGCTCGAAAGGATCTGAAGGCAACTCAGGGTGCCATGGCACCGTGCTTGAGAATCAACTGTTCTATACAAAGTCTTCTCTTTATAAAGGTTTCTAGACATGACATCAAGTGAAAAAAATAGTGGTTACTTTTGGATTTCATCTTTCTTACCTCACAATAGTAATTAAGAAATCAGGAGGCAGAAGGGACTAAATCTACATGTTGGAACAGGCAAATCCATTACAAGCAGTTTGGAACACAAATTTTAAGGACACAGATGGTGGACCACAATCACTGCCAATGGAAATTCATCAAACGGAACAGGACATAGATGATCAGTTTTTCTAATAGCCAAAATAATGTTATTAAAAAAAAAATCAAGAAATCACAGCCATCTCTATCCAGTTACTGTGTTCTATTAGTTGTAGTAAAGAAGCTGCTATGTATAAGGTCTCTTTTAAAATATGAACCAGATCAGAGACGTACTAAAAAGTTTAGCACCCCCCCCCGGTTCTTCAAAGATACCTGCTTATATGATCAAATGCTCTGAAATCACACTTACTATTGACAATAAGATAAAACAGGCTTTATTATAAAAACAAGATCCAATATTATCATATACTGAGATGCAGATATAGATATAAGAATAAAACAAATGAAAGAGAATATCATAACGATCATTTGATCTTACCTATCATCTTAAATCTAAGAACGTGGCTTCTACTCAGCTCAACCTTAAAAAGTAGCCTCTGCCTCTGACCTTCCTGTCTTGTATCACTGCAACCACTCAGCCCACTGATTGAAGGCCTTATGTTATTCCCTATGCCTGGGAAAAAAACTGAAAATCAGCACTTGGTATCATGACAAGGTTTAAGGTTTATATTTTCTAGTCTGGCCATTTATGTACATTATCCACTGGATTCTTGAGGATCCCAAGCTATCAATATAATTTCCTGCCCACCAGAGGTTTCTTTTTTTACCAGACCAGTAGTCTTTCCTGATCTATTTAGGACCAAGAAAATATTTATATCCTTTTAGACAATCCAATATCCTAAAGATACTGGGCATGTCTACATAAGACACTAACGGTGCAGTAGCCTAACAACACTGCACAGCAGCCTGCTGGGCAAAAACTGTGCTAATAAGCTACTGTGCAGTAGTATTAGGCTACTATACAGTAAGTGTCACTAAAAACCCAAGAACTGGCATTACTGCTCAGTAGCGCAAGTTACTGCGCATTGATTTGGAAGTTGGTTATCCAAGTACTAAACTTAATGCACCGTAACTATGGCACATTAATGAATATGTAGACAAGCCCACAGTGTCTCAATTTCCCCACTGTGGGAAATGTCCTTCTCTGACTATCTATTCACAGGTATTATTCTTACAGGTGTCTTCTTTTAAAATGTAATTAATCATTGTCTGGAACAGCCTGGCTCATAGGCCTCAGACCATGTCTGCAAAGGCCATTAAAGGCCAATGTGGATGCTAATTTTTAGTGATTAATTCTCTTAAGTATGAATAGGGGAGGAGCACTAAAGTTAATCATTAACTGACTAAGTAGTTTTGCCCAGAATATAAAAAAAATATAAAAATCATATTCCTATAAAATACTACAATTCATACAAACATAATGATAAGGCCCAATACAGCTTGATGCCACCTTTATGCAGAGACTACATTTACCATATCAGGAAAACAAGAAACATGCATGACATCCCACAAACACCTCAAAACATTGTAGGTTCATGACAGTGAGATATTATGATTCCCTGAAGTCTTGTGTCAAAATTTTAGGAAGTTCAAATACATCTTACACTTGTGTAATATAGAAATAATGTTTTGTGCAGTTTTCTTCATGAAGATCTTTCAGATAAAATTACAGTCCTCTCTGCTCTTTGAGTGTATTAAAATTGCATTTTGTGGCTTTGCATTTTTTTTCCAGTGACCTACTATGCCTTCACTGCATTGAATATGGATACCTGTGGTAACAGTTTACTACAGGTATATTTGGCAGAGCCAGACAAAAAAAAAATCACAAAACATAATTTGAAATACTTCAAATTTTTAAATGAAGTTCATGATGTATAACTATATCCTTTGTGTTTTGCTTTCTGTGATTTTGTCAGCAAATCAGCAGTGAGTTTGGACAATTACAGGATTCAAAGAAAGTAAATAATTATTCATTTATAATTGTATACTAGAAACTGGATTTTAAGGTCATACTTTAGAGCATCAGGCTGTAGCCTCAAACCTGGGGCCTTAATCTGACCAGCATGGCCACTCATCCCATCCTGCCACCCTACAGATGATTAAGGTTTCCTGAAACCTCCAGAAGGGCCTTGCCCATCATCTACTTGCTACCACCTGCATGGTCAGCTGACCCTCCAGATCCCCAATATAAAGCCCCGACTCAGAACGTGAAGTATCTAGGCAACAGCTCTTCACCTGATCTCAAACTGCCTTGCTGTTTCCTCATTTGTGCTCTGACTCCACTCCCTGCCTGATCTCCTGGCTTCTCAAACTGGCTTGCTCTCTGACTCTCCTCTCTGCCTGATCCCCTGGCTTTCTGACTTAGGGTGTTCCTAGATCCTGTTCTTGGATTGACCTCCTGGCTTCCTAACCCAGCATGAGCTGTTTGCAAGCAAACTATGGAGCAAGATTTAGGTACAAACGTTATGTAGTGAATAATAAATACATTAAAGAAAAGTTTGATGCTGTGTGGGCAAATGCCAAAGTTAAAGAAAGATGGAAAAATTCTTCTTTGCAAGCTTTTGGGTGCAAACACCCTTCTTCAAGCAGAGGAAGCTCTGCCTGAAGAAGGGTGTTTGTACTCGAAAGCTTGCAAAAAAAGAATTTTCCCAACTATTGTAGTTGGTCTAATAACAGATACCAGATTTACTCAAAGAGCCTTGTCTGCCTATGTCCTTAGGCCAACACAGCTACAAACAACATCACTAAAAGTTAAAGGAAGAAATTTAATCCAATAAATTAGAACTATCCATTCTAAATGATTCACTTAGCTCACATTACCTCTTCACATCTTACTAGGAATTTATCTATAGTTGGACTCCATGCAGTAAGGTTTTCAACCTTTGTTTGCAGAGATTGTTTCTTGAAGGAGAATTCAACACAGGAGGGTTACATGAAGTCTATTGTGCTGCAACAGATATTTAAAATGTCATTAAATCTGTTTAAATGGGACACTGCAGTAGAGGACAAACACCTCAATGGATCATTTGATACTTCACAATAATTTATGTGGGCCATCTGGCTTGGGTTCAACTGAGCAGGTAGCTAGAATGAAAAACCAAAAAAGAAATGTATCAAGGTAAAGTGTCTATGGGCCTTTGGAAAACTTGTTGCAAACCTCTGACCCATTCCCACATCCCTGTTTTCTCCTTTGTTGTACCTTGGAATCAGTTGGTTGTGCTTCCAGTGGCCTCCCCAATTTATTTATATATAAATATAGGTATCTTTCACACAACAAATAAGCCTGTCTCTGAGAGTGGCAGGGGTGAATGCTTGGATAAGAGTGTTGAACCAGATGTATTTAAAGTGATCTATCCCCTATTCACTGCCCTGCCTGGCATCCACCATTTTTGGTTTAGAGATGCCTAAGGAAACATCTCCAACCATTAATTTGTCCAGTCCCTTTTGACTCTGGCTATAAGAACAAAGAAGTGCCATACTGGGTCAGATCAGTGTTCCAAAATACAGCATTTTTTCCAATAGCTGTCTTCCCTCACATCAGTTAAACAGAATTTGCAAGATTATCTAGTCAGTGACTTGAAATACAATGTTCTAAATAGTAAACTTTAGTAAACTGTAATGTTCCCTTTCATGGCCACAGTTTTCAACAAAAATACCGTTCCTACAGAAAACCTGAACTACCATAAGAAGATTGGGGAAAATAAAAAACAAACCATTAAAAATAGCAGTTTCCTCTAGTCACTAACAAAGAGGCCTGGACATGCATACATCATGTAGTTTGTGTTACAACTGTATCTATGAGCCCTGCTCATAGATCAGAACTCTGCTGTACAAACACAAGGCAAAGAGAGGGCCCCAAACAGAATGAATAGCCCTGAGAGCATTTCTACAAGTGCCCCAGAAACAGAAGCAAGGGGAGGGAAGTGCTTTAATTAAAGCAGATCTGAGAGATGCTCTAATTAAAGTGCCCAGAGCATCTATATAATCTTGTGAATCAGTGTCCTCGTTGCCATTTTTAAGTGCAGGGACACTGATACATGAGATGCTGGAGTCTGTTGGAGTGTGGTAATTACCATGCTTCAGCAGACTTAATTAACTGAGTCTGCTCTGATGCACTGTAATTACAGCATGTTGGAGCATCCTCACTGCTTGCGTATGGGTACCCTGAGTGTCCATTGATTCCCTGGGCTCTGCATGAAATTTGGAGGAAACATGGGTAGGTCTGGGGAGTTTTATTGCCAGGTAGAACAACTTGAAGGAAAAAAAAAAAATCTTTTGTCAAGTTTTTGCATGCCATTCAATGTATATTGTGTGCAAATCACCTTTGTACCTTATAAACGTTCGGTATGGTTATTAAAACAAAAAAAAGTATAATTTTAAAATAAAGGGAAAACTACTATGGAACTCCTGGAAGCCCCAAAAAGGTATTTCCAAAGCTGGCTTTTGGTTGCTATAGTGGTTACCATGCATTGCGTCCTCTTTTATCTTCCACAAGACAAAAGCTAATCAATCAGCATGAAGAGAAAAGGCAACCATTAAAACAACTGAATCTTCTGTGGGGTCCTCAGCAAAGGTACTGTATCCAGTGCTTAGAACTTAATGCGGACACACAGAGATCATTTTGTAGCCTTATTACTCCCATGAGTATTAAAACTGTTGTTATTCTTAGATAGTGCTCAACCATATTACGAAGCAAATACCATTCCAGAATAGATCTGCCACAAAACTGCATTGCTTTATGATCAACAGAGGTGCTATTAGTGCATTCTGAGCGAGAAATCAGACAGAGGTTTGCTTTTAAGCCACGATATGAAGCTGGTAAAAATGATGGTTATTTATTTTCTGCAATGCAGCTGCAACTCAGAAATCAATGAACATTTCATCCAAATAAATGGACTAGCAGCTGAACAATGAAAGAATCTTATATTAACTTAGAGAGTGAATGTACTGTTTTAACAGATGTCCCATGAGGATTATACTGTAAAGTTAATCCATATCTTTGACCTGTGCCTTTTATTGCAATCAGTCCAGTGGGCCTCTTCCCTCATTCCTATGGCCCCTTCTTCTTCTCAATATCCCTTAGTGCAAAAGTGAGGAAAGTGAAGGAGGTGCAATGTAGTTGCATTTGACACATGCTTCTTCTGCTCTTAACAATATGCACAATAGTGAGGATTAGCCCCTTACTGTCCGTATACAGCCCTATCTTAGTCTTTATGGAGGCAAGACTGTGAACGTTCTCAGCAAAGATTGTAAGATCTGGCCCATAATATTTTCAAGCTATATAGGCCCTGCCATTCCTCACTTTATCCCAATCCTATTTAAGTTAGCAGGGTCATATGCATGAATGAAGACTACTAAGTTAAGAAAAAGTTTTCAAGAGTGAGTTCTTACTGAGATCAATGCTCTATACTTTGTCTTGATCAATTTTTTTTAATACTGATTTCTTCCTTATGGCACAATGTTCCTCTGACCAAAACACACGCAAAGTTGCCATGCTTATATACGTTCAAAATGCCACTGTGAAAATCAGTTCCCTTCACTTGTCACTTAACTGTGTCAACCCTCAGCTGGCTCTGGAGTATCAGGAGACCTTTTTAAATTTCTCAAGCCCTACATGGCCTCTCTCCCATGATTCCTATAGCTTTACGTACACTATACAGATGCAAACTTCCATCTCTGACTTGCCCATGAAACCAGTCACTCTTAAATAAGATAGGCACCTTGATGCTTTCTTTCTTAGTGCCCCTCCCTGCAAATGTTTACAAAGAAATGTCATTATTTTAAGAAGTTTTTCTACAGAAAATGTTCACTGCATATGTAGCAGCATTTAAAAAATTGACTCACCTGAAAGAATGAAAAGGCAGCCCGGCAGAGAGAGAGGGTTTGTCCCAGCGGGGACACTATAGGCTCTGAGGGCAAGTGAAGCTGTTTTGGGAGGCAGCCTTGTTGCAAGTGGGAGGGGTGATGTAACCCCAGCAAAGTTTTCAAAGAGAACCGTTAGCAAAAGCCCGGGAAGGACTCTGAGCTGAGATTAGCTGAGAGGCTTGGGTAAAAGGGGGGCGCAGTTTTCCCATGGGAGGGAACACGAGAGAGAGAGAGAGAGAGAGAGAGAGAGAGAGGGGGGGGGGGGGGCGGTGGGGCAGGTGGAGACTGGAGACAGTCTCAACACAGCGGTTCCTCGGAGAGCCCCTAGGTGTGCCCTGAGGAGCAGCAGAAGAGGCTGCCACGGGAGAGATACAGAATCAGGCAGGATCAGGGAGGGGCTGATTGTGTGGAGACTCCGAGCCAGGAAAGACCTGCCTGCAGACTGGTAAACGGCTGGCTGGGCACAACGGGGGGAGGGGGGGACTGCTGGAGTCTTCCCTGTTTTCCCCGAGGGATGAGGGGCTCCAGGGGCAGGAAAAGCCCAGGGCGGGGCTGCGTTTGCCAGGCTGTGAGGCAGGAGAGTTGCTACAGCCTGCAGCTCAGAACATTGCTTTTTGCTGAGCCAGGGAAGGGGGTGAAAGGCAGGGGAAGGCTGTCTTTGCAGGGACTGCAGAGGAACCACCTGATGCTGGAGACCCTTGGTGCACAGAGACTCCAGGAGCACGGAGACGGACACCAGCACCAGGGAGTGTCCACAGACCAAGTGTAGGGACACAGACAGTTCCACTCCCTGAGACACCCCGCCAGGGGCAGTGCACACGGGATCCCCAGTACAACGTATGCAAGTGAGAAACTGTGTAAATAATTTCTTGAGGGTTTATTAGTTGGTAGATCAGTGTGTTTATTTAAATGGTTACTTATGTTGTAAATAATTAAATCTTGTAAATAGTTTGAGAATTGTTTGCGAGGGTGCTTGATTGTAAGGGGAGGCTCTCTGCTCGGGGTACTGCAGCAGCTTCCCAGGGGGGCTGGGCAGAAAACTGGCTACTGTACCTCAGGATCCCACTATTCAGGTGAGGGCATATGTTGTGTCACTCTAGGGTTATACATACAATACCTACTTGAAAAAAATAGCAATAGTTAAGTAGGTGGTATGCTAACACCACTGCTCATCTGGCTGATCAGTATCATCTCATTGTTTTCCTTGGCCTCCCCATTTGTCATTCCTTGTCTTATATTCACTATTGGTTCTTTTGAGAAAGGATTTACCTTTTTGCTCTGTATTATATACCATGAAACACAATAGAGTCCTTACCACAATGAGTACCCTAACTGCCATAAATAAGCTAATAAAAATACAACAGTAACTTAGGTGGAATTTTTTTGGAGGTACCTCATACACTGGGAAAAAAGGATATAAAAATTAATTAAACGATGCTCTGCAGTTATGCCACAATTTTTTAACCCTAGCTCTCAATGGCATTCTGCAAAAGTGGTTAAAGGTTTTCAAAACCAAAATCAGATTTTGGGTGCCCCATATGGGAACACCTCTGAAAACACGGGCCTATGGCAAGCACCTCCCACACAAACTGATGTCAGGAAGAGATGCACTTTCTTACAATTTTTTCAGAATAAAGGCATTGGGTGTCTCCGGTCAGGCAGTCAAGAAGTGGCAGAAATCTGAGACCACTTTTAAAAATTCTGGCCTAAGGATGAAATGTTTAAAAAGCCCCTTCACTGCTTAGGAGATAATGGCCCAAAGAAAGACAATTTAATTTTCATATTAAATTGTCCAAAGTCACATGGTCTTTTGCAAAATACAACATACATCATCTGGCTTCAGGACACTACATCAAGTTCCCATCTGGAATGTTTCATGATAACAATGATGCTGTACAGGTATCCTATCCAGTACCCTGTTGGAGAAAATAAAACCTCCTTATGGAAAAGTTACTCAGAAACCATGCCATTCAGAAATTATTTAGTTTCATGATATACTTTTCTATGTCACTTACAAAAACTGAGTGCCAATATACTAATGACTACAGCAGAACTCCTTAGGATACATTATTTTAGCAGTATTCTACATTAATAAAACTGAGTAACCTGATCAAATCACAACAAAAGTATGGAGAATGGTAAATGGAAGAGCATTATTTTGAACCCAAATGATTAACATTACAGCACATCAATGGGAAGTGCAGTTAATTACTACATTTCCTTTTTGAGCTAACATATTATACTACTAAAATATCCATACAGAAAAAGAAAATTGCTAATACATTATTGTAATCTAAAACTGAATAGATTATAAGAATATCTAATATCCCATTAAAAGGGGGGAAAAACCACTCAGAAGAATTCTGCAGTACACCAAAAAGCCATCTATACCAAGAAGATTAAAAAATACTAGGCTATTATTTTTGGATACTATATGCAATTAAAGAGCAACCACTCCATGTGCAGTCTAAGCTAAGCTGATCAATAATATATCACCCTCCGGCCCAAAATAGCAGGTCACTGTCACTGGGGATTAGCAGGTACTGCAGCTAAAAAGAAGTGGGCACAGAACATTTAAAATTAATTTAATGCACATAAGGCTAAATCCTACAACCTCTCCTCAATGAAAGTTTACACTGAAGAAGACAGGAGTCTTGTCTAAATGTGAGCATTTGACCAAATATAAACAATTTACCAATTCTCATTTTGGGTAAGATGAGCTTATAGGAAGTAGCTAATACTCATGTTTGTATCACCTAGCAACTCATTAGTTGTCAGGGTTTCCCCTGGTAACCAATATTCCTTTCAGGGATGAAGTGTAAATCCACAAAAATATCAAAATCAAGACTTCCCACTCCCTGGTCTCTCTCAATTCTGTTTTGCCCTGTGTCTGTCTGTCATTTCCCTCTGTGACAGTCTCTCTCTTCTCAACCTGTTAGGGTTTTCCATACACAGAGAGAAATCATACCCTTTTAGACTGCATTTTGATATTTTTAAGGAAAAAACAAAACAAGAAATAAGTGTCATATATCCAGGATAGAGACAGCATGTGTCTCTTTGCAAGGTGAGAGCTAGACTTCAAGATGAAATGAAGCAGTGCATTGGAAAAATTTAAGAAGCCAGGTTTTAAAAATAGGAACCTATTTTGAAAAGCCAGGTTTCTGCAGTCAGTCTAAGGGCACAAAAGATTGCTTTCAAAGCTAAGATACCTAAAAACACAAGATCTATTCATTTCAGTATTTATGAAAATGTTGGTCAAAATTGCAAAACAGTCGCAATGTCTTCTTACAAGTACAAATGTCTGTGATGACAACCCAAACCATAGATAGCAAGAGGTGCCAAAGGTTGTCTTTGTACTGCAAGACTGTTACATGGCACACATGAAGGCCATCTGGAATAGCCTTCAACCATTCCATTTGTATCAGGCAATGAACATGATGGTTGGGCTTGTTTTGGTTTTGAAAAGGCATGATCTAGCTTCATGATGGGCTAATCACCACAGAAATTATCTGAACACATAAATGCATCACAAAAAGTATTCTTTTACAAGTGTTTCTGTGACACGCACGCTCTCACTTTCACTGTACACTAGGGGGAAAATAAAAGACGTCCTTTCACTTCTTCAACAACCAGTATTAAAATATGTGAAGGAGTCAGTGAAACAGATAACTGAATGGAAAGCTTAGCGAAAAACACTGCATGTGTTCTGAAGACAAGCCTGGAAACAAACCATGCATGTTACCCGGTTTCTAGCTATCTCCAGTATCCTCAGACTTGTCAAGACAGAATGCAGAAAATCCAGAACCTTAGCCTAACTGAAGTCCCAATGGCCACATCTACACAAGACATTTATTGTGCAGCTGACTAATTAATTGTGCAGTAAGCATCCTGACATCTACACGTGTCCCTGTTAGGGCTCACAAAATTAATAAACTCTGCAGCGGGGTAGGATACAAGCAAAATACAAGTCCTACCCTGCAGCAGAGTTACTGGTGCACAGCAGCATCACAAGGGGGCCGATCAAAGCAGCCACCCCAGAGATGCTCTGACCAGCTGTCTGGGGCACAAGGGTGCTTCAGTACAGAGGCAACCTACCGGCTAGCCTCTGCACTGAAGCACCCTAGCACCTCAGCCAGCCCCTCTGAAGTACATGGGGCTTAATCAGAGCAGCCCTGGACTGGTATCCCCTAGGTCTCCTGCCAGCCCAGGCTGCTCTGCCCAGGTGCTGCACATGAATAAACTCTGAAACAATAAGCTCCAGAGTCTATTTGTGCACACTAATCACACGTGTAGATGCACCCACTTACATGTAGTAAGAGGCGCAACTGGGCAGCTGGCCCAGTGCAGTGACAGTTTCCAGCCGCAGTGCTGATAGTGCACCCATAAAGTTGGAGTAAGAGATGCAGAAATACAGATTTATTTCAAATGGCAATAATGACCAAAAGTAGTAATAAATACCCTCTGGATATTAATAGTTTAAGAGTTTAAAACAATGAAGCATTATTCTATTTGACTTAGTTGTAGCTTACCTACAATCACTATCTATACTTCACAAATTTAATTAACTGGTATGCTTGCTCAGTAATGAGAGCAAGATACAGGATTATTTCATTAGAAACACATTTATGTAACATTAAATCAGCAGCTAATTAAGGTAGCAAATAACCATTGCATTTTCATTATAATCATGTAATCATTCTAATGGTATTGGTGATTACAACATTCATTTTTTAGTACCTGAGGGATATCTGTGTTTTGATTATGTTGTTCAAATAAATACATGGATAGCATAGTAAAGCACAGTAAAATAATAGCCTAATTATCACGTGTTTAAGGGGGCCAGCAGATCATGATCATTTGTTTGCTCTTTAAGGTATATCTCTGGGAATAATCAGTAACATTAGCCAATGCAGGAAATGAACATAACAGAGAGAGAACATGGTGTAACATGGAACCACAACATGCTCAGGGTGTGATACAGTCAACTCCTTTCTTCATGTAATAATATAGTATTTACACATCTATATGTTCAATGAACATGTCTAAATAAACTCCAGCACAGTTTGCGCCAGAGTTTATTCCTCCCAGGCACACTGTTTCCATGTGCGCTGGGGACTGCAGCACGTTGAGCTAGGACAGAGCAGCCCCAGCTGGCAGGAGGCCCCAGGAGTCAGCCTGCCAGCCCGGGGCTGCTCTGACAGATGCTGTCACTTTATCATAGAAAGAAATACGGTTGGTCAGCCATGACCTGCTCTGGTGAATCTATGCTGTCTGTTCCTCATCACCTTCTTCTCTAGGTGTCTCAGATACATAGATTCATTGAGGACGTGCTTCATGATCTTTCCAAGAGCAAGGCCAGGCTGACTGGTCTGTAGTTCTCAGGATTCTTTTTCTTTCCTTAGTTAATGTTAGGCATTATATGTGCTGTTTTCCGATCATCCAGGATCTCACCTGACCTTCAAGAGTTTTCAAATAGAATAGATGATGGCTCTGAAATTACCCCAGCCTATTCTTTCAGTACCATCTTGCTTCTCTAAGTAATCCCTAACCTGTTTCCAGTACTGTGGGCTGTTTCCTTCCTTATCTTTGCTGCTAAACGTGTTTCTCATCTGATAGCTGACTTGATTCACAAAGAATGAATTTAACAAGGCATTGAATGCTTCAGCCTTGTCTATATAATCCATAACTAGGTTTCCTTCTATATTCTGTAACAGAGCTATATTTTCTCTGGTCTTCCTCTTACTTATGACATGCTTGTAGGCCTTTTTATTGCCTTTTATGACAGGTGAAAAATGCAAGGAGTGACCAGGTAAGAAACAGAGGTCCAGACAGTCTCCCAAATCAAGGGGTGGCACACGCAGCTAGGCAAGGCCTTAAATGCCTATATACCAATGCCTGTAGTATGGGGAATAAACAGGAGGAACTCGCCCTCAGAATAGCCAGTTCAGACCCAGACATAATAGGGCTTACAGAAACGTGGTGAGATTCATCCCACGACTGGGCAGTTAGCATTAAGGGCTATAGGCTTTACAGGTGGGATAGAGAAGGAAGAAAAGGTGGGGGTGTGGCGCTCTAGGTCAAGGAGAAATACACATCCTCTGCCAGCAGAATGGCAGAGGGTCAGAGGAGGGGCAAGCTGAAGTGCTCTGGGTCAAGATACAAGGGAGCCGTGGGGAGAGGAATCTAATGGTGCGGGTCTACTACAGACCCCCCAACCAAAGGGAGGAGCTGGACCAGGAATTTTGGGGCCAGCTTGCAGAGGCACTTAAAGCAAGGGATGTAGTTGTCATGGGTGATTTAAATTATCTGGACATCTGCTGGGAGGAACAGTCAGCCAGGTTGGACCATTCTAGGAGGTTCCTGGCTGAGATAATTCAGGAGGTGCACAGTCCCACCAGAGGAAATGCCCTGTTGGACCTGGTCCTGGCCACAGGTGACAACCTGGTAAGGGGCCTCCAGGTTCTTGACCACCTGTGTGATAGCGATCATCACTTGTTGGAATTCACCATCCAGCGCAGGGTGTCAAAGGCCTGCAGCAAGGCAGTAGCCCTAGACTTCAAGAGGGCCAACTTCAACAAGTTGAGATTAGTGGGAGAGGCACTAGGGTTCTCAAGAGCAGGCGAACGCAGTGCCGAAGATGAGTGGTCATTCCTGAAGGAGACGATATTCAGAGCCCAAGGGGTGACCATCCCGAGAAGAAGCAAGGGGGGCCAAGAGTGCCCGAAAGCCCCTCTGGCTCACCAAGAGCGTCCAGGAATACTTTATTGCCAAAAAGGCAGTGTACAACCGGTGGAAGGGGGGTGCTATCTCCAAAGAGGAGTATACCTCCTCTGGTCAGGCCTATGGGGGGCTGTCAGGAAAGCTAAGGCAGACATAGAGCTAGGACTAGCGTGCAAGATCAAAGATAAGAAAAAGTCCTTTTTCAAATATATAGGGAGGATGAAAAAAGCACTGGGAAGTGTGGGGGCCCTGCAAGATTCTCTGGGCAATCTGGTGGTTGCGCCAGAAGAGAAAGCAGACCTCTTTAACCAATTCTTCACCTCCATCTTCTTGTGCAGGGACCGGGACTTCCCCACCGTGATGCAAGACGGACTCGAGGGGAATGCCTCCAGACCCCAGGTCGGGGAGGACCGGATTAGAGAGCTTCTGGAGGGGCTGGACATGTTCAAATCAGTGGGTCCAGATGCTCTCCACCCCAGGGTGTTGAGGGAGCTAGCAGGGGTTATTGCAGAGCCCTTGGCATGGCTTTACGAGCACTCATGGTACTCGGGCCAGGTGCCAGATGACTGGAAGATAGCCAACGTGGTCCCCATCTTTAAAAAAGGGAGGAGGGAGGACCCGGGCAACTATAGGCCCATCAGTCTTACCTCAATCCTAGGGAAACTCTTTAAGAAGATTATCAAGGGGGTCGGACTTGAAGATCTACAAGGTCCCTTCTGACCCTACTTTTATGATTCTATGAAATGATGTCTCTTGTCAGTTGCATTTCAAATTGTGCCTTGGCCTATCTAATTTTCTTCCTGCATGTCTATGTGATACTCTTTACACTCTCCCCTATTACTTTAACAATGGTTTTACTTTTTATAGGATTCCTTTTCAAGTTTCCATTCATTAAAGAGACTGCTGTCTAGCCAGGCTGGTGCAGACTCCTTTTCCCCTTAGACTTGCCATGCAGGAAATCCTACCTACCACTTCCTGGAGTTTCTATTTTTCTCAAGTCCAGTGTCCTTAGTCTGCTGCTCTCCTCCCTTCCTCACCTTAGAATCTTGAACGCTTACAATTTCATACTCCTTGCCATCCCAGTTACCTTCCACCTTCACTTTTTCAACCAATTCCTCCCTATTTATGAGCAGCAAGTCGAGAGAACTCTCTCCCCATCTGTATTAAAAAGTTATCCCTAACACACATCAGGAACTTGCTGGCCTGCTTGTGCACTGCTGTGATTATTTTTAAGCAGATATCTCAATAATAAAAATCTTCCATGAGAATCAGGTTCTCCAATTTGGAATCTTCTGTTAGTTGTTTAAAGAAGGCCTTTCAACAGCCCGACCTTCCACTTTGTATTGCACCTCAGAACACATGTACATTTCCATTATATACAGGGCAACACTTACTCCTTTTTTCCTTTACTTGTCTTTCTTAAGAAAGTTGTTTCCATCCTGAGCATACTCCAGTCATGTGAATATTCCCACCACAACTCCATAATCTTAGTTACATCATAATTCCTTGATGTACAACAATCTCAAATTCTTCTTATTTGTTCTCCATACTTCTCTCATTAGTATATAAACATTTCAGGTACCTAGCTGTCCTATCCTCTTCCTGAGAACATTTCTAAGGCTTCCATTATTGCTTCCCCTTACTACATTTTTATTTAGGGCCACTAACTCTTTATTTACCTCTGGTCTTTGGCTCCACCCCCCCAGGGAACCTCGCTTAAGGACCTCCTCCTAGGTTAGCAAGTCTGTACACTAAGATGCTCTTCTCCCTCTTCATCATTTCATTCTCATTTCCTTTCAGAACACCTGCCAGGAACACCACGCCATGACTGAAAAAGCCCCAAACCCTGCTGGTGACACCATCTATGCAGCCACATGTTGATCTCCAGTATGACTTCTCTCCTACTTTGGTAGGAAGGATTGACAAAAAACCTCACCTGGACCCCCATCCCCTTCACCCTTGCACCCAGAGCTGTGTAGTACCTTTTGATCTCCTCAAGGTTACCCCTGACAGAATTATTACTGCCTACATGAATAAGCATAGGTAAGACAGGTTCAAAGTAAAACCTAGTCAAAAACTTAATTCACAGGCAGGTTGGCGTCACCTCTGGCTCTTCTTCAAAGTTACCAGGTTTTTTCTTAAGCTTTATTCCAGAATGCAGTAGGCCAGCAATTTTCAAACTTTTTTCATTTGTGAACCCCTAAACTGTTTTGAATGGAGGTGCAGACGCTTCTGAATTGTAAATGTGGATATTAATGTACTTTTGATCAGTCATGTTTTGTGGACCCCTTAGACAGTCTGTGGACCCCGAGGGGTCTGTGAACCACAAGCTGAAAAACACTGCACTAGGCAATTAAAAATGCATTTTCACAGAGGCGAAGGGGAGGACATAAAAATAAAATCCAGACCACTTGTTGTTGTTACATCCCATGGCACATTTCAGAATAGTCGACATATATTAAGTTAACCCTCATGTGTTGGTTAAATTTGTACTTGCATCTTTACTTAAGATTTTTACTTTAATTTTTACTTTACAGTCTGTTTCGTCTTCAAAAATCTCTTTTCAAATCTCATTGGATATACTATTCTTCAATTCTTGTGAAATCTTTTATATTGCCATTTGGCTTTATACAGCTGTTGTGCTTAAGTTCAGTGGCAAGTGAAGCAATCACTAGACATGCATTTGAAGGGAAGAGCATTGGGCCAGGGAAGAATTTTGTCTTGTTTTTTTCTGGAATATTTTGACTCTGTTTTGGGACAAAAGTCAAGTCACATATATAAAAGTGAAAAACAAAAGCAGCTATTGATTCTGATAACAAGCTACCTTTAAAGTTCTTCCTCTTTTGAATGCTAAGTTTACCTTCTAAAAATATATAGTGCTTACATCTTTTTTGGAGGTCTTCTAAAGAATATAAAGACTTTTACAGTTCATTGTAATGGCACTGCACACTCAACACCAAGTTAAGGGCTTTTAATGTAATCGAAACAATTAAAAAAAAAGAGTAGAAAAGCATTATATTTACTATCCTTGACCTAGAAAAATAGTTTATAGGAATGATGATGCTTTCCAACAAAAGCTTATTTCAAAGATTCACCTTGGTCAAAGTTTTGCCACCTTTTGAAACAAAATAATAAATTTCTGGAGTCAGATATTACTTGCATCTTTGCAAAGCAAATTAACTTTTAAGATAACCAACTTACTTTATCTGACATCATTTATTCTTCGCAAGGAAGAAAGGTAGATGCCACTAGCATTATGTTTTACAATCACATCCATGTCACAGAATGACAGAATAATAGCGTTGGAGTCCAATCCCCTGCTCAAAGCAGGTTCATCTCTGACCCAAGTATAGTTGGAAGTTACTGATGCACATCTCAGCACTCTTAAAAAAAAAAAAGAAGCAGCTTACCTCAAATTTCTGTCACTTCTGTTACTGTTACTGTAACACTACGTGGCATCTTTGTTGGGAGCATCAACAGAGATGCCAAGAAAATGCATAATCAAAAACACTGAATTAAGTGCTCAACCCAAGAAGCACCCTTTCTAAAATAAAGTTATAGTGGAGATGTTCAAGTTATTAACTGTGGCCAGTATACCAATGGTTACCAGCAGACTACTTTTTCTGCTTACAAACTGTTCCTGGAGTATTTACAATTTTTCTTACTGTAAATATTTAGCAAATATTTGCTGCATAGTTTATATGAAAACAATTTTAAAAAAGGTGGGCTTATACACTATTACTTTGGCAGTTCACTATTAATTAGTTATGAGCAAACAGCAACTCTCTGATATCCACGTGTAATTGATCAACCTTAGCCACATGGCAATGCTTCCACTTCCTGAGTGAAAGACAAACATTTTAAATACAAAAACCAGTATATACCTCTGGAATGACAATTAAGATATGTATGCTTGTTGGTATATGTGAGGGTTGATCCCGAGTTTTCCTGGAGTCTAATTGTCATCTTACACTAGGATCAAGTGCTCTCTCAGAGCTTGCCTACCAAAGCGTTGAGGGAAAAGAAGGATAAAAGCTAGAAATGATCCTAGGAGATAAAATGGATTTTATTGACACAGGATACTGGCTCCTCCTCGCAAGGCTCCATCATCCTCATACCCTGCCCTACCCACACCAGATGTTCCACACTTTTGAATATCAGTCTTCGTCTCTGAGAGCTCTGGTTCCCCAGTTATCTAGTCCCAGTTCCACGAGTCTTCTCCTTGCCCTGGCCACTTGCACTATTGTTCCCTGAATGAGTCCCAAGCTGGCTGCTCCCCAATTCAAGTCCCACCCTAGACTCTCAAGGTTGGGTCTGGAAATTCCTTTCTAACCTAGTATAATGCCTTCTTCACTTTTCTTCTCTTCTAGGTTCTTGGAGTGGTTCACCATACCCTCCAGGATCAGACTCACTGACTGGGATGCCATCATCACCTCAGCTCCTGAACTCTGCCAGTAAGCAGCTTGCTAGGACTCTTCCTCAAGTCCCGGAGCCGATCCCCCTCCACTGGCACTTCTCCGCACTCTCTTGGTCTCCTCTTCCAGTTTTTTTGTTCCGGAATGATGCTGAATGCCTTGTCAGTGTTAAATTCCCCACATTGATCAGCTGGGCTCATTGTGACAGTCCTTGATTTGCCACTTTTCCCATCCCTCCAGCTGATCATGCTAATTGCTGCTGGCACAGTATTTCTTCTGCTCAGGTTTTCCACACTTCCCTGCCCTGTCTGGGATCTGCCCTGTAAGTTTCTCTTTGTTTCTTTTCCTTTCGTGCTTTTACGGTAGGGCGTGTTAGCCACTTTGTCACAGTATACAAATCCATTTTTCACCTACGTAAGTATTTGTACAGAATTCCAGAAGGATGAGTTTTTTTGAAGATGTATTCACAGTATATTCAGAAACAGCCAATTAAAAAAGTGGTCCAAGTATAGTTGGAACAGAACAGGTACTTGCAATCCAAACACATTTTCAGTGCGGTGTCCATTTAACATAAATCAGACATGCTCAAGATATGACAGCTGTGCTACAACAGAGTTGGCCATAAATTCTTCAATAGAACTTCTTTTTCTCCGGAAAATACCAATTTGTCAGTAGTGACCTGTTTCATTGGAACATTTTCATTTAAATGAAACTTCTGGTGGAACAAGTTTAGCCAATATGGTTTAGTCAACAAGAGCTGGAGGAGGCTCCCAGCACTTCCAGATTCCTTGCCATAGCACCAAGAGCCATGAATTCCTGGTGGCCAGCAGAGACTCCCTATGGCTGAAGAAGGGTGGCTGCACCCAAAAGCTCGCTAAGAATTTTTTCAACTGCTCAGCTGCTCTAATACAAGATATCACATCAACTCAAAAAAATTTGCCTGCCTATGTCCTTAGATCAACACTGCTACAACCAAAAACCCAGCATGAATTCCTGGGGCTCTCAGGTTGCCTGTCACAGAGTTGGAAGTCCTGGAAGCCTGGTTGTTAAAAGCAGTGCCTGGGACTTAAATGATCTTGATGTGATTCACAACAGTGCAAGACATTTCCTGTATGTCCTTGTGCCTCTGTTCACCTCTGAGAAATATGAATAGATTACAAGTCTTCAAGGTCCAGAACGTCTCAGTATGTATGTACAGTGTCTACCACTAAAACAGTGAGCCCTTAATCTCAACTGGGTGCCGTTCTGATGCTACTATAAAACAAGTTACTATTTCAGTGCCTATCCGTGGCAAATCCATTTTGGCTAACTATGGAATATGTAAATATGAAATATTAAAGAAAGCTGGACTCTACCTAGAAAATTTGGGCCCCATTTAAAAATCTGATAGGGTCCTTCAAATAGGACTTTAAAAGATTAATCCAGAAAGAAAGACCAGTGGTAAAATACAGATTTGGATCTATACAGCCCAAAGTTTGTTACTCCCGGACACTATGGAAGTAAATAATGCCAATGCTTTTACTCTTGCAGCCAGGGCTGAGAAACAAGAAGGCTCCTTTCTTCCTCTTGCCCCCAGTATAAGTGAACAGCAAAAATCACAATGCAGCCCAACACCCCCTGCCAAAATCTTTGATTTTGTTGAACTCAAATTGTGAAATGGACATTAGATTGTACAGTACAAAATTTAATTCCTTTAAATAAGCAATAGAAAGGCAGCAATTAACTTATGCGGATGTCTCTCAGGTTTATTTTCCATTCTATTTTCTAAAGCAGATAAACAGCAGCCAAAAGCATGTTTGCCAGTATCAACACTCTCTCCCTATTGTGGGACTGCTGATGTTTAAAAAATTCAGACCTTTTTTCTTTGGTAATAGTTTTTGCCATTTTAAAAGGGAAACTTTCACTGCTATAGTAATGCTGATGTTCCAGGAAAAGTTGCTTGCCTCTTTGAGGTATCAGATGGTATCTCCTCCTAAAAAGCGCATCTTCAAGCAGAAATGTACCCTCTACAAGGGCTGATCTTTGGCCCCTGTTGTATCTGATTTTAAACATACTCTACATGCAATTTAAATTAATTTAACTTTATTAAAGTTGGCTTAAATATTTGAAAACAGGCTTTCACCCTACAGATACTGAATTAATCTATTCACAAAGTTTGATATATTTCAGCCAATAACCTTCTGTATACATCTGATATTGCATATCAATTACACACACACACACACACACACACACACACATATATACATGGGTAGGGAGAGAGAGAGACTTGTATCCATCTATTTCTACACATACACATACACACACGATAAATTGATCATACACTATATTGTCATAAAATGATAAATTAATTCAATGTATAGAGTGGTACTGATCGTTAAGGAATTGTTTTTCCAAGGTGCAAAGTGCTTCAGGACAGATGCTGAATTCCTTCACTTTCCACTGACTCCAGAAAATGAGAGCATCTCCTGGTATCTCATGAAACTCAAAACCTCAGAGTCACTCTTTAAGATATATTTTCATGCCCCATATATTTGACATAAGAGAACAGCTGAAAGCCCATGCTCCCCAAAAGGGAACTGGAACCCAAAATGTCACCAGAGAACATTGTTGGCAGTCCCTCAATATAAGGATGTCTTCCAGCAAATAGGAATGTCATCATTGAGTCCATTGATGACTGAGGAAACCAATCCAAGATCTGCATGTTTGATTGTAGATGCAGCAAGCAGTTTCAGGAGGAAGGAGTAGATCCTGGTGCTGTAGGGTCACAGCTCTTCTCCTTTGTTTCTCTTTCATCTATCTGCCTCCATAGCGAGGAAAGTTTTCCTTGTTATACACCAGGGCACCATTTAGGATGATTCATTGCTTGAGTCTCTGAGGTAGTGATATTAATATTGCACTTCTTCAGATTGTCCTTCAAGATAGTTTCATAGTTGGTAGGGTCAGAAGGGACCTGAGCAGATCATCAAGTCCGACCCCCTGCCGTGGCAGGAAAGAGTACTGGGGTCAAACGACCCCAGCAAGGTGTTTGTCTAGCCTTGTCTTAAAGACCCCTAGGGTAGGAGCCAGCACCACTTCGCTTGGAAGTTGGTTCCAGATCCTAGCCGCCCTGACAGTGAAGTAGCGCCTCCTGATACCTAGCCTAAATCTACCCTCTGCCAGCTTGTGACTTATTTCTTGTCACTCCTGGGAGTGCTCAGGGGAACAGGGACTCCCCCAATGCCTGCTGGTGCCCTCCGACTAGTCTGTAACAGGCCTCTAGATGTCCCCTCAGCCTTCTCTTGTGGAGGCTGAACAGGTTCAGGTCCCTTAGCCTCTCCTCGTAGGGCCTGCCCTGCTGCCCCCTGATCATGCGCGTGGCCCTCCTCTGGACCCTCTCCATGTTGTCCACATCCCTCCTATTTGAAATCACTGGGATTATCTTGTGAAATGCATTGGTATTTGCAAATCTAATAGTACTAACATTGTGTTTCACCCTACAGCACCCTTAAAAGGATCTCATGGCACTCCAAAATGCTGCAGCATTGAGAAGCCCTGCTCTAATTGCTATATAAAGCAGCAGACATCTTGCTAGAAACCTGGTAGAAGAACATTACAATATTTGGTCTGCAAACGGCTGTTGCAGCTGATGGAAATTTTTACTGCGTACATGACTACAGGAAAAGGATCTAGTTTAAAGATGCATAAACCCAAAGCAATATTTTATGTCTTCAGAGACACATGGCTACCAGTGACTTCTTACTAACAAGAACCGTGTGTCAAAGCACAACACTTGACCTCCTGACCTTTGCTAACTTAAGACAGATATTAGAAAAGGAAGAAAAGAGGCAATATAAAGCAGGTATTCATGTTAAGGTCTAAGCTCAGCACCCACCTTATAATTTGCTAAATTACTATTTTATATATTTGAAAATCAATTTAAACAAATGGAAATATATTCTGTAATGAAAAAAAAACCACATTGCTTTTGCAAGTTACCTCAGCTAATTTTTCTAGTCCACTAATCGTGTAAAAGCCATATAGAGAAGTTCCTGAAAAATCAGTGCAAAGATTTCCATTGATTCCCAGGACTTTGAAGAATGCCCCTAAGTCATTCTTCCCCCATTGTCTGCATGGGGAAAATTAATGTGGAAGAAGCTACAACATGCATTTGCAACATAGCAAAGCAAGCTACATTGCACAAAGGCACACTCATTGTCAACTGAGCCTCCACACAGGAAATTTGTGCAAGGTTGCAAATGTACGGCACATCATAACATAGTTAGCCCTCCATGAATAGTTGATATATTCCAGATAATAAAGTGCAACTTCCTGTCTCCTTTGCCACAATCTGGGGAGAAAACTGTCCGTTCCAGGCTTCTGCAATGCTCTTTAAAGCATACTAAATAAAGCTCCAATTTTTTGCCGTGTGGAAGTTTTTTTTTCCTTCTCTTTTTTTGTGTTTTGTTTACTAAAGCACTTGCTCTCTTCTTTCTTCCTACATGGAGATTTGTACTTGGCACTTTTTACTTGTTTTCAATATCAAAGGTGGTGGTATAGCTCTTGTCACACTTCTCTAGACACATCCCTCTGACATTGTCAGTAAAACATTCTGCTGTCCTTCAGATTTCCCCTCCCCTGTAGTGTCTGTTACATCATTACCCTTGAGGGAGAACATCTGTTATTTGACCAGGAGTAGTTCTTTCTTTTTCTTTGGATCCTGTTTCCCTCTGGAATATCACACAGCTTGCTACAGTTGCATTTTAGCTGTTGATTATTCACTATCCTTGGAAAAGGTTCAATGCTTACCTTAGAGTGCCCTTTTTCCTCAAATTAATTCTGAAAAAATACACACAAAGGAGTAGAAGGGGAGTGGGGGTAATGGGGCGCTCCTGGAGAAAACAGCTGTTAATTTTCCTAGTCAGTTGAAGGACTTCTATCAACCTCAGTAGAATTTGAATCAAAGCTGTCACTATATAGATTAACACATACCACTACACTTAACTTCTGCAAGAGGAGATCCTTCTGTACCTAGGTACAGTCTTAATTGCTTTGCTCCACTGTCACCCTCACTACAAAATAAAGACTTAACATAAGGAAGTTGAACTATAGGACTAAGTACAGACATTTGGGAGGTTAGGGGGAGGTTAGATCATGTTAAAAATGGCAACCTGATCTAAGGTAAGACAGGATGGGCAGATAGCGGGGGGGAGGGGGTGGTGTCAGAGGAGGCAGGATATGCAGAAATCATCAGGGGGATGGGGGAAGTCAGCATCTGCAGGAGGGACTGGGGGGATCATGGGTGTAGTCAGCATCCAAGGGAGGGGTCGGGGTGCCAGCAGCATCCATGAGAGTAACAGAAATCATCAGTGCAGCAGACAGGATCAGGGGGCCAGTGGGGTCCATGGACTATTTTTAGCTCTCTGAACTTCCCCAGCAAAATTAAACCCCCATCACGCCCCTCCCCCTCCCCCCATTAGGACTTACTTCCTTAGCTCCCAGCATCTGCGAATGCTGATAAAACCAACACTGGGTACAGCTTGGGGGATGAGGGGTTTATGGAGGATTTATGTGGGGGAGGGGGGCTAAAAAGATCCTGGTGCCAGAGGGGTGGGTAGGAAAAAAATGTAGCCCAGGGACTGGGAGCAACAGCTGGGCTTTCCTAGTCCTGGGGCTGCGCAGGTAACTACTGGAGTTTGATTCACTGATCTAACCTAGATTGATTTAGTTTGAGTGCACATTGAGCCAGGTCTACCTTAGACCAGGCTCTGGCATTTTTAGACCATTCTATGTACATGGAACTTCTGTACTGTTACAGGTTTAGATTGATTTCTGAGCACTGAGACTGGGTCTAAGCGTAAGATTCACACCTGGCAAACTACGTTAGATCCAGTTTCCATTATATCGCATTAAAAAATTCCCCCTAAGCCCCACAAACATCTGCCCTTAGCCTAAGAGTGCATTTTCCTCTGCAACACACTGGAAATCCAAAGAATACTTCATAAACATGTACCATTTAATAGCTGAGAACCAAGGAGAGAAGATCAAAACAAAATTAACAGTCATTTTCATACTTACGACAGACTATATTTCTAAGTGACAGCTGTATAGAATATGCAATCCGTGTTATAAAAAGTAGTGTTTTTAATTGGAAAGCAGTGATACACTGCTGTTATATTAACTTTTAGCCACCAGCACATAATATCTACACTAGTCAAATCTAAAGGTTTAGTCATTTCTCTTCAAAGCTATAAAATGCTTGTATTGGGTAATCAATTTGGCTTGCTTGTAGATAATTAAATTTCAGCTAGTGACAAAAACTAGACAAGATGTATTGATTTCAAATGGATAAAAACCCAAACGTGCTTTTTGTTTAAATGTTCAATATGAAAAGCCTCTTGGAACATCAACAAACATCTTGCAGCTTGAAAATTACAGTAAATGTTATGCTCTTTTCCTGTGGTCAAGGAGGATATATACATAAATTCTCCCCTCTTTGAGAAGAGCTTGCACTCCTGATAACACACCAGCTCTACTGAAGTCAATAAGAATTGTGGTGATGACTTCAGAGGAAGCTTTTTCAGGTTTCAAGGGCCTGATTAAACGCCCACATAAACAAAAAAAAATTGATTTTGGTTGGTTTTGGATAAGAGGCTTAAGTTAGTAAACATTCTAGATGCTCATTTGGGTCACTCCTGAATAGTAAGCAGCCTGGTAACTATTATATTTGTGGAAGAAATGTGTGTAGTAGCTCGCATCTTGGAGCACTGTCATGGGTGGGTACAAGCTGTTCAGGAAGAACAGGCAGGGGAGAAGAGAAAGAGTTGAGCTGTATATAAAAGAGCTGTATGATTCCTCAGAGTTCTAGTATGAAATTGGAGATAGGCCTGTTGAAAGTCTCTGGGATAAGGTTACAGGGGAGAGCAACAAGGGTGATGTCGTGGTGTGTATCTGCTATAGATCACCAGATTAGGAGGATAAGGTAGATGAAGCTTTCTTCAGACAACTAGCAGAAGTTTCCAGGTCACAGCCCCTGGTTCTCATGGGGGACTTCAAAACACCCTGACATCTGCCGGGAGGGCAATGCAGTAGTGCACAGGCACATTAGGAAGTTTTTGGAGAACACTGGAAACAACTTCCTAGCGTAAGTGTTCTTCTTGCCCTGCTGCTCACAAACCGGGAAGAATTGGTGGGGGGGTGTAGAAGTGGATGGCAACTTAGGAAGCAGTGATCATGAGATTTCATAGATTTCATAGACATTAGGGCTGGAAGGGACCTCGGGAGATCATCGAGTCCAGCCCCCTGCCCAAAGGGCAGGAAGTCAGCTGGGGTCATAGGATCCCAGCAAGATAAGCATCCAATTTACTCTTGAAGGTGTTCAATGTAGGTGCTTGAACCACCTCCGCTGGCAGACTGTTCCAGACCTTGGGGGCTCAGACAGTAAAGAAATTCTTCCTTATGTCCAGCCTGAAACGGTCTTGCAGGAGTTTGTGACCGTTCGACCTTGTCATCCCTTGGGGCGCTCTGGTGAACAAACGTTCCCCCAGATACTGGTGGTCACCTCTGATAAACTTATAGGTGGCCATCAGATCACCCCTGAGCCTGCGCTTTTCCAGGCTAAAGAGTCCCATGGCGCTCAGCCTGTCATCGTAAGATCTGTTTTCCTGACCTCTGATTATGCACATGGCTCTCCTCTGGACTCTCTCAAGCTTCTCCACATCCTTTTTGAATTGTGGAGCCCAAAACTGGACGCAGTACTCAGCTGCGGCCTCACCAAGGCCGAGTACAAGGGGGGAATGACGTCCCGGGATTTGCTCGAGAAGCATCTATGGATGCAAGCCAGTGTTTTGGTAGCTTTACTAGCTGCAGCATCGCATTGCAGGCTCATGTTCATCTTGTGGTCAATGATGACCCCCAAGTCTCTTTCTTCTGTAGTGCTATGCAACATAGCACTGCCGAGCCTATAAGGAAGCTGCAGGTTTTTCCTCCCAAGGTGGAGAACCTTGCATTTTTCAGTGTTAAACACCATCAGGTTCTCGTCTGCCCATTTGCTGAGCTTGTCCAGGTCAGCCTGGATCACCCGCCTATCTTCTGGCGTGGATGCTTTGCCCCAAAGTTTGGTGTCATCGGCGAACTTGGCCAGTCCACTCCTGACTCCAATGTCCACATCATTAATGACGATGTTGAACAGTATGGGACCAAGGACAGAGCCTTGAGGGACCCCACTGGTCACAGGGCACCACAATGAGTGACTGCCATCAATTACAACCCTCTGGGTCCGACCACAAAGCCAATTTCCCAGCCAGCGGATCGTGGTGGAGCCAAGGCCACAACTGGCCAGTTTGGCCAAGAGGTGATCATGGGATACCAGATCAAAAGCTTTTTTGAAGTCAAGATATATGACATCAATCTCTTCTCCCTTGTCCAGGTGATAGGTCACCTGGTCATAGAAGGAAATGAGATTGGTCAAACAAGACCTACCTGCAACAAACGCGTGCTGGCTATCCCTTAGAATGTTAGCCTGGGCCAGTCCCTCAAGGATGGCCTCCTTAATAAACTTTTCCAAGATCTTCCCCAGGATAGAAGTCAGGCTAATGGGCCTGTAGTTAGCCGGATCCACTCTCCTCCCTTTCTTGAAGATCGGCACCACATTGGCCTTCTTCCAGTCTTCGGGCACTACACCAGAGTGCCAGGAGTTTTCAAAGATCCGTGCCAGGGGCTGGGCTATGACGCTCACCAGCTCCTTGAGTACCCTGGGGTGCAGATTGTCAGGGCCGGCTGACTTGAAGGTATCCAGCTTCTCAAGGTGTTCCTTCACGAGGTCAGCATTTATGGAGGGTAGGGGATCCCCATCACCCGGATCTCCCTGTCCCATAGCAGGCATGGGCATCCCATGGGACTGATGAAAGACTGACGCAAAGTACCTATTTAATAGGTTGGCTTTTTCCTGGGCGTCAGTTGTCAGTTGCCCCATCTGGTTTAGCAGGGGTCCAACATTGCCCTTGCTTTTCCTCCGGGTCCCCACATATCTGAGATGATAGAGTTCAGGAACCTTAGAAAAAGGAATAAAGGCGAGTAGCAGAGTATGGAACCTGGACTTCAGAAAAAGAGTTCCTTGCTCAAGGAACTCATGGGCAGCCAGTGTGAGTGGGGGAAAGGAGTCCAGGAAAGTTTGTTGTATTTTAATAAAGCCTTATTGAGAGCGCAGGAAAAATCCATCCTGATGTGCAGGATGAATAGCAAATACAGCAGGTGACTAGCTTGGCTTAGCAAAGGACTCTTCAATGAGCTTTAATACAAAAAGGAAGCTTACAAATATGGAAGCTTGGACAGATAACTAGGGAGGAGTATAAGAATATTGCTCAGGCATGCAAGGATGAAAATCAGGAAGGCCAAAGTACAGTTGGAGTTGCAGCTAGCAAGAGACATGAAGGGAGACATGAAGGATTTCTACAAGTATGTTATCAACAAGACAAATGTCAGGGAAAGTATGGGTCCCTTACTGAATGGGGGAGGCAACCTATAACAGATGATGAGGAAAAGGCTAAAGTGCTCAGTGCCTTTTTTTTCCCCTCAGTCTTCACAGGCAAGGGCAGTTCTCAGACTACTGCACCAGAGAGTAGTTTTGAGAGGAGCCCTCAGCAGTGAAAGAACAGTTACAGACTATTCAGAAAAGCTAGACATGTACAAGTCCATGGACCCATATGCAATGAATTCAAGGGTGCTAAGGGAGTTAGCTGATGTGACTGCAGAGCCACTGGCCATCATCTTTGAAAACTCATGGCAATTGGGCAAGGTCCCAGACTACTGGAAATGGGCAAATATAATGCCTGTATTTAACAAACAGAAGAAGGAGGATCCAAGGAACTACAGACCAGTCAACCTCAAAAAAACATGGAGCAGGTCCCTGGAAAAAACACAGAGCAGGTCCTCAAATAATCAATTTCTAAGCACTTGGAGTAGAAGAAAGTGATCAGGAACAGTCAGCGTGGATTCACCAAGGGCAAGTTATGCCAGATCAACCTGATTGTTTTCTATGTTGAGATAAATGACTCTGTCAATGCAGGAAAAGCAGTGGATGTGATATAGCCTGACTTTAGCAAGGTATACTTAGAAGCTTGCAAAGAAGAATTTTTACAAGTTGGTCTAATAAAAGATATCAGATTTACTCAAAAAACTTTGTCTATCTGGACTTTAGCAAGGCTTTTGATATGGTCTCCCACAACATTCTTGCAAGCAAGCTGAGGAAGTATGAATGGACTGTAAGGTGGATAGAAAGCTGGCTGGATCTTTGGGCTCAGTGGGTGGTGATCAATGCTTCAGCGTCTAATTAACAGCAGGTATCAAGTGGAGTGCCGCAGGAGTCAGTCCTACAGCCAGTTTTGTTCAGTATATTCATTAACAACCTGGAAGATGGGATGGACTGTACCCTAAGCAATTTTTAAAAATTTTAATGTTTATAATATTCCATATATTCATCTAATTTTTTAATATAATTTTGTAATATATAGTTGTAATATATTCATATTAGTTTCTTAATAGGGTGCAGTTGAATGCTGAAAAATTTTGCAAGTAATGCCTAAAAAGGTTGAGAACCATTGGTTTACAACAATGTGTCAAAAATTATTTCACTGTTTAACAGATCTGTTACTAAGCCTATTGATTAGGACACAGAATTAAATGCTGATACAGGGATGTGATTTAAAGGGGAAGGCCACAATCCTATTACTTTTAATGGGAGGAATTTAACACTTCCCCCAAACTGTCAAGCATTTTATTGAGCCAAGGATAGTATAAAATGGTCTGCACTCTAAACAAACCAACATATAGGATTGGGATATTTCTTAATGCTAAGAATTCAACTCACCTCTCAATCTTCTCACCTTTCTAACACAAGGAAAAGTGAGGGTACATACATGGAGGCTACCTCATCTACAAACACATGCCTTCTTCCCCAAGGCATTAGGTTCTCTGGACCTATCCACCCATAGTGAATACAAGCCGTAAGAGGCAAAGAGAACACAAACATCCCTTTTAAAACCTACCCTTGATCCTCATTAACCTAAAACTGGGCCTGCCAGAGAGGCTGCTGCAGGGAAGGTGAAATGTACCCTGTCTGTGCTGCTGTGATGAAAAATTCCTTTCCAAGCCCAGAAGCTGGGAAGGGTTCAGACTCAGTCTAAACGCCAACTTCCATTATAGCCCGAAGAGGGCAGGACACCCATAACACAGAATAGCCCAGGTCAGGATGAAAGAGGAAGGTAAGGGATGCAGAAGACAAACCAATGTATTCTTCCCCCTGTCAGACTCTTTCTCCAAGCCTGGCCAACGGTCACAAGACAACACAAAGAAACACTTCTAGTTCCTCCACTATCCTGACATGCTATCCATCAGTGTTCTGGACAGGACAGAAGGGAAATTAAGGCCCAGACACTTAAGCATTCTCTCCTTTCATCTCTTTTCTTGAAGTCTCAGAGTTGTCTTTCCCTTGCTAACCCAATCCAACTTCCCCTGATGACACAGGAGATCCTAACAATAATGACCTATTCCATTTATTCCTACTGCACAGCATATCTGCCTGGCAAGTTTTCTTGCTCAGTAAAGTGGGTTCTTGCCATGCCTTCTTCACATGCCACAAAAGCACAAAGTCAAATAATTTAGAAGCACCCTTATAATTTCACTTCAAAACCATTCAGATAATCAGAGTAAAAAAAAATGTCATCACATTTTTATACAATAAAGGTGAAGCTATGAAGCCAGATATACAATAAGCCTCAAAGCATACTGAGCTTTGCAAGTCTCAGACAGATATTCAGAGACTCAGGAAAGGGTTGTACATTTTACCATCATGTGCAGACAAGTAATAGATATGGCACTCTGTGGTCATAGACCTCTTGCCTTCATCTACTGGGAGCACTCAAAGGCCCATCTCCAAATCACCCTGCAAATGCCTTTGCTATGTTTATTAGGCTAGGGACAGAAGTTACACATAAACTGGTTTAAGTGATCAGAAACTGGTTTAAACCTGTAACAGAACAGACGTTCAGAGCACATAAACCAGTTTCAAAATGGCTGAAATTAGATTAAGATAAAACTGTTTAAATGTAGTATCAGATTTAACCGATTTAGGTCAACCCAGTTTATTGAACTTCTGTCCTACATCCCCTCCCGGTTGAAGTTAAATCCCAGTATGCTTTGCAGGCCTGAGATGGGCTATGCTATTTGCTGGAGCAGAGCAGGGTTGGCCCCACCCCTCTGCTCTGTAGCTGAAGCAGTGATGGCTGGCTGACAAGGGTGTGGGTGTGCTGGGAACACAGCCTGGTCTACCTGGCGGAGGCAAAGAAGCCCCTGTCAGACTTTTTCTGACTGGAGGATAAAGGGTGGGGGCATGGGACAGCAGGCTCAGGCAGAGGAGGATTAGATCCCCCTGCCTCACCTCTCGGTAGTGGCGGCATAGCATGGCCATTTGTGACAGGTGCCAGGCATGGGATGCTAACCCTATGGCTTCCCTGCCACCACCACTGCTGCCATTAGCAGGGCCCACTCTGGCTGATAAGCACCGCCCGCACCACCAAACTGTTCGCCTGCCGGGTGGGCAGGTGCCGGCAGTGGCAGGGACACCAGAGGGGTAGCACCCTGCACCTGGTGCCTGGTACACAGGGCTGTGCTGTACCACTACTGCCAAGTAGGAGAAGAGCAAGCAGGGCACACCCAGTTCACCACCCAGCAGCCCAGGGGATGCAAGTAGTAGCACCTGGGGCAGATGGGATGAGGCTGCACCATGCACACTGCTGCAGGGCCAGTCCAAGCACCACTCCCCAGTGGGTAGAGCAGACCACAGGGCAGAAGCTGCTCCCCCAGCTGCATACTCGGCTTGGCTCAGCTCTGCCCTGGGCTAGCATGGACGCAATCAAAGCCTTTCCCACCTCCCACCAGCCTGTGTCCCTCTGCTCAGTGGGACTCACATCCAGGATGAAGCCACTGTCACCATGATACCTCTGCGTGCGTCTCTACCTGGACTTGGGGCCTTTTCACTCCCTTCCCTTTCCCTGATCTGGCCTTTACTCCTGGGTTTCCCCAAGTGAAATCCTAACCCTTGCAGCTGGGAAGGCACAGTGAGATTACCCCTTGGCTAAGAGGAGGACTCTGAGGGTCCCAGGACATGCTGAGCCATGAGCAGAGGGGGAAAGCCAAGCAGACCCCAGCTGGGGTCCCTGTAGGCCAGGGTGGGGGTTTAAACCCTCTCCAGTCATACTCAGTCTGCCAGAGCCTCGCCACATCCCCCCTCAGCTGTGTTTTCCTCCAGTCTGAAAGGAAGGGAGGGCCTGCTCTAGTACCCCCTGCTTCTAGCCTGAGCCACTATAGCTACATTTCTGGAATCTAAAGTGAATGTCTATTCACTTGCTTGTCAGTTCAATCTACACAGGTTAGATTAACCTTCAAAGATTTAATCAATTCTGGGTCGGGCTTTTTGAATGTCTGTACTTAGCCTTGTTGTATAAATCACTCCAACGACAAATGACAGTGTATCTTTCATTTTGGTAGTCACTGTGTGCAAAAACCACTGAAGATCTTAAGTAGCATGCTTTCCACATACTTTGACTTGTAATAAGAGATTCTGGGAAATAAAAAATGTAATTATAAAAAAAGTGAGGGTCACTTAGTTTATAGATAAACTTATTGTATTCCCTCCCTTCCAGCTACCAAATATTCCTGCTGGTCCAGATTCTGGCATCCTGAATTATGTGGAGTATTATCCTACTTCATAAACAGTTCCCTTGATTTTAACAGTTTAAGGGCACTAGAACATGGTCTGTTTTGTTTCGCTTAGGAGACGACTCAACTCACAATCTGCTTGTATACGTGTGTTCAGTTTGGGATCTATCCTTTAGCATTTAAGGCAGCTGAATATTCAAGCTCATGTCCTTTACATTTCAGCCTGTTATGAAGCCAGTAAGCGTTATTTAATAACTCCCATTGTTATTTAACTGTCTAGAGTGAGACAAAAAATCATGGACTTCACCTCTGACCTCTAAATTTTGCACCTTCATCATTATGTCTGTTCCTTTTCCCAAACTGTCTAAGCAATTGTTGAAGAGTATTTTTTAGTAATTATTCCATGGATCACCAGTACTCTACTAGGCACTGCTTGTATTGGTTATCCACCATGTCCCCAAATCTTTTTCTGAGTCACTGCTTCACAAAATATTTTTCTTCATCCTGTAAGTGTGGTGTATATTTCTGGATTTAGGGCCTTGCATTTAGATGCATTAAAATGTATGTTCCCATGTGATCCCGATTGCCTTGTGGAGCAAACATGTTATTTACCAGCTATTTTTATGTTGCCTGAAGACATCATCAATGACTTTATGGCTTTTTCTGTATGACAGCAAAAATATTGAGTAGAAACTGACCAAGGAAATAACCTGGTGGCACTGCACCAAAAATATCCCAAATGAATGATTTTCCATTTATATTTTGAGCTCTATCAGCCCGATAGTTTTTAATCAATGTAATATGTGCCACATTGATTTTTGTACAGTGTTTTACCAAAATATTATTTAGCACTAAAGCAAATGCTTTTCAAGAATCTATTGTCAGTTACCTTTATCAATAAAAAGTTGAAGCCTCATAAAATACCACGTTTGACAAGACCCGTTTTCCACTAAGCTGTGTTGATGGGCACTAATTATGCTTCCAGCCTTTAACTCACAAGTCTTTCTAGGATTTTGCCCAAGATTAGTTTCAGGTTAAATGACTTAAATTTGTTAGTCTTCTCTATTTATTCATAGAAGATAAGGTAAATTACACAAGCCAACAGTATTACAAGTGACACATACAAACCTACCCCACCCTTACATGTTGGGCACATAAATGTTATTGGTGTCAAATGGTGTCATACATATTCTCTTCAAGAAACTACTGAATTCTCCTTGGTTTTTTTGTCTATCTGAGCAATCTCTGTGTTGGAGAAATTAGTTCAAAATGTGTGTAATTTTAAGCCCATCATTGTATACAATGTGTGCAATCAGACATAAATTATTTAGAAACTACAGAGGAAACTGCCTCATTTAACCCTTACAGAAGAAAGGACAAAGAGGATAACTAAAGTGTACGCACAGAGTGGATTACAACTGATTGAAGTAGTGATGTGTGAGACTATTCAGCTATTTTTTCACAACGCAAGATAACAAACCTTCACTTTATTTCACTGCTTGAGACTAAAGTGCAGGGCTCAAGGGATGATGAAAATAACAATGACTTCTTTCTGGGCTAATTTGTAACCTGACTTAAAATTGCTCATTTCTGTTACAGGACATAATTCTGGATTTTGAGAGACAACTCCCACAGAACGAAGTGTTCTTATCTCCTCTAAAAAAGGTAGCCATTCTACCTATAAAAAGGTAGACATTATGGACTGATTCAATCTTTGTAACAACTAATGTTCGGATGGGATGGGATCCACCTTTCCCCTAAAGGTAAGCGTGTGTTCTTTTAGGTTGGCGGATCTCCTCCAGCAGGCTTTAAACTAGGCTCGACGGGGGAAGGGGAAGATGAGGGCGGAGGAAGCCTTGGACCGCTAAACCAAGAAGCACCCACAAGTACAGCCCAGCCTAAACTGATGAGCAGAACATATACCCAGGTAAGCAACAGGGGCCAGGGCAATGCTGAGATTAGGGGGCCAGTGCACACATCCTCAGGAGACCTCAAATGCCTCTACACAAACACTTGTAGTGTGGGAAACAAGCAGGAGGAACCTACCCTCCTGCTAGCTGACACCAACCCAGACATAGTGGGGCTCACTGAAACATGGTGGGACTCAACGCATGACAGGGCAGTGAATATCAAGGGCTATAGGCTGTACAGGAGGGACAGGACAGGGAGGAAAGGTGTGGGTGTGGCGCTCTACATTAAGGAGGAATACACATCCTCATCAAGTAGCACAGAATCAGAGGAAGGGCACACTGAAGTGCTCTTGATTAGAATACAAGGCAGTCAAGGGGAAAGACACTTAACAGTGGGGGTCTACTACAGACCACCCAACCAAGTGGAAGAGCTAGACCAGGAATTCTTAAGTCAGCTCACGGATGTAGTTAGGTCAAAGGACGTGGTCATCATGGGTAAGCTGAACTTTCCAAACATCTGCTGGGAAGAACAGTCAGCCAGGTCTGACTGATCACGTAGGTTCCTAGCCAAAAATGCAGGAACTCCATCTAACCCAGGAGGTGCACTGCCCCACCAGGGGAAACACCTTGTTGGACCTGGTACTGGCCACGAGTGATGACCTGGTGAGGGGGCTGCAGGTGCTCGACCACTTGGGCAACAGTGATCATCACCTGCTGGAATTCACCATCCAGCACAAGGTGGCAAAGGCCTACAGCAAGGTAGCAGCCCTAGATTTCAGGAGGGCAGACTTCAATGAGCTAAGGAGAATAGTCTGGGAGGCACTAAGGTCCTGGAGGGGAGGGGAGCCAGTTGTCCAAGAAGAGTGGTTGCTCCTTAAGGAGACGATCCTCCAAGCCCAAAGGGAAGTAATCCCAACATGGATCAAAGGGAGCAGGAGGGTGCAAAAGCCCCCACGGCTCACCAAAAGCATCCAAGAATGTCTCCTAGCTAAAAGGGAGGCGTACACCCAATGGAAGGGAGGGGCCATCAACAGGGAGGACTATACTATGGATGCTTGGGGATGCAGGGGGGCAGTCAGGAAGACCAAGGCAGAGATGGAATTGGGACTAGCTACTTGGATCAAGGACAACAAGAAGTACTTTTTTAAATACACAGGGAGCAAAAAGAAGGTACCGGGTAATGTGGGGCCCTTGCAAGACACGCTAGGAAATCTGGTCATCACACCAGACGACAAAGCTAACCTATTTAATGACTTCTTTGCCTCCATTTTCCTGAGCAGGGACCAGATCAGCCCCCCCACTGGGCCCCCCTCAGGCCCCAGGGGAGGCACAATTAGGCCAAGGGTCAGTGAGGATCCAGTCAGGGAACTTCTGGAGGGACTATACATATTTAAAATCAGCTAGTCTGGAAGATCTCCACCCCAGAGGGCTGAGGGAATTAGCATTGAGGGACCCCTGGCATGGCTTTACGAGCACTCATGGTGCTCTGGTGTGGTGCCAGAGGACTAGAAGAGGGCCAACGTGGTTCCCATCTTCAAAAAAGGGAGGAAGGACCCAGGAAACTATAGGCCACTTAGTCTTACCTACATCCTAGGCAAGCTTTTTGAGAGAATTATCCTGGTACATGTCTATGAGGGGCCAGCAGGGGAGACTATGCTTAGGGGCAACCAACATGGGTTCATTAAAGGCAGGTCCTGTCAGACCAACCTGGTGGCCTTCTACGACCAGGTCAACAAATCCTTAGATGCAGGGGTAGCAGTGGACATAGTCTTCCTGGACTTTTGGAAGGCCTTCAACACTGTCTCTCACCCCATTCTCATTAAAAAACTGGGGGACTGTGGTGTTGACACCTACACAGTCAAATGGGTCGCCAACTGGCTGGAGGGCTACATGCACCCAGAGAGTGGTGGTGGATGGGTCATTTTCAACCTGGACGGATGTAGGCAGTGGGGTTCTGCAGGGCTCGGTCCTCGGGCTCGCACTGTTCAACATCTTCATCAGTGACTTGGACGAAGGGGTAAAAAGTACCCTGTTCAAATTTCTGATGACATTAAGAAGTGGGGGGATGTGGGCATGCTAGAAGGAAGAAATAGGCTACAATTGGACCTAGACAGGTTACAGGGGTGGGTGGATGAGAATAGGATGGGATTCAACACTGACAAGTGAAAGGTGTTGCACCTGGGGAGGAAGAACCAGCACCATACCTACACGCTGGGGAACTCCATTCTCATCAGTGCAGAGGCAGAAAAGGATCTTGGAGTTATCATTGATGCCAAGATGAACATGGGCCGGCAGTGTGGGGATGCAGTCAGGAAGGCCAACTGCACCTTGTCAGGCATCCACAGATGCATCTCAAGCAGGTTTAAGGAGGTGATCCTCCCCCTCTATGCGACGCTGGTCAGGCCGCAGCTAGAATACTGCATCCCGTTCTGGGCGCCACACTTCAAGAGGGATGTGGACAATATGGAGACGATCCAGAGGAGGGCCACTCGCATGATCAGGGGGCAGCAGGGCAGGCCCTACGAGGACAGGCTAAGGGACCTGAACCTGTTCAGCCTCCACAAGAGAAGGCTGAGGGGGGATCTAGTGGCCTGTTACAAACGAGTCAGTGGGGACCAGCAGGCATTGGGGAACTCCCTGTTCCCCCGAGCACTCCCAGGAGTGACTAGAAATAATGGTCACAAGCTGGCAGAGGGTAGATTCAGGCTAGACATCAGGAGGCGCTACTTCACTGTCAGGGCGGCTAGGATCTGGAACCAACTTCCAAGCAAAGTGGTGCTGGCTTCTACCTTGGGGGTCTTTAAGACAAGGGTTGACAATCACCTTGCTGGGGTCGTTTGACCCCAGTACTCTTTCCTGCCATGGCAGGGGGTTGGACTTGATGATCTGCTCAGGTCCCTTCCAACCCTACTAACTACGATACTATAATGCATGATACAAAACATGTTACTGTGACAAAAGTAAAGGTGTTGACTTTAGCCCTCTTACACAACACCAGTGTAAAGGAACAATTCATTTAAAGACAGAAATTACACTATGATTAAAAAGCGTAACCAAGAGGTAGGTGTATGATATGCTTTGCATCTAGGAAGGAGCCCCAAGTATTCTTCTGCCCATCAGTGAAATACCAAAGTCACCCAATGTTAAAGGATTTGTTTACATTCAATGGTAGACTGTTCCAATAAGATCACTTCAAGTCATTTTGTTAGTTTAAAAATTGGCTTGCACAGAATTTGCTCACCTTCACATGGTAGCGAATGAAAGTGTGTCCCAGTGGTTAGGGCACTATCAAGGGATTCAGGCTTTGACTCCACTAATTCCACACACAAGATTTGCAAGAAGCAGAGAAGTTTCTTTGGGTAAATCCAGTATCTTTTATTAGACTAACTCAAATAGTTGGATAAATTCTTCTTAGGAAGTTTTGGCTACAAAGAGTCTTTTTGTCAGGCTGAGGAAGTGTTTGCAGATTGGGTTGGTCTAACAAAAGCTATCAGTTTTGCCCAAAGAACATTGTCTGCTTATCTCCTTAGACCAACATGGCTACAACCTACACTCCTGAAAAATTTGCCAGGGCACTTAGGGCAGCACCCTCCCTCAGTTTACCTGTTCAAATGACAGAAGAAGAAAGAGGGGTACAGCCCTATCTTTTAGCCCAAGAGCTTCTGAGTGGTTAGGACAATTGGCCAGGATGCAAGTGATGCAAATCCTATGCCTTCTCCCTTACCAAGAAGAGTTGGAACCTGCATCTCTGTAACATTTCTATGACTTTTGCTCATCTAGGTACATGCATATGGAGCCATGTATTTATCCAGATAGCATGCAGCATACTACACATGGTCAGTATTTATATGGAAAAGAATCGCAAACTCTGTGTATGTGCCAAAACCAGCAAGTATATGGCTTGGCAAATGCCATTTGGGCACATAAAGTGAAATAGGATCTGTCCTTAGTGTACCTGTGCCTCATTCACCCATCACTCCCTCTTTTATTCACCATAAAATATATATAATAGCAATTTCCTGATTCAAAGGGACCAGTGTGAAGGTTAATGAATTTAGGATACTCAGTTCCCAATTTCTACCCATTGGGTGTGTCTACATGTGCACAGTTACCGTACAATAACCAAAAGTTATTGCTCAGTATGGGTGTGCATCTACACATGCACGCCCATACTGCACAGTAACTATAGCGACTTATGCCCACTTAATTACTGCGCAGTAAGGCACACATAGACACCTTACTGCACAGTAACACTGTGTGTGTGGGCTGACTTGGAAGTAACTGTACTCCCAAATTGGAGCAGGCACACCATTAGTATGCTGTAATGCCTACACGTGTAGATGGCGGTCTAAAAATCAGTTACTGAGCAGTAAATGCACATGTAGACACACCCACTGTTTACTGTGGACTTGCCAGATTAGCTCTGCATTAAATGTTCCAGGTCTACACATGTGGCCCTATTAAGCCACAGGAAAATAATAAACTCAGCAGCAGATTAGTACATGTAAATACAAGTAGTATCCTGCTGTGGAGTTTTTTCTGTGTGTGCAGCAACACGTCTAGACACTGACCTGGCTGGCTAGGGCACGAGGGCACTTCAGTGTGGAGGCTGCCTGCCAACTAGCCCCACACTGAAGCATCCCTGTGCCCTAGCCAGCCCCCGCCACACTGAGCACACTGACCTGGGTCAGAACAACTCCGGGCTAGCAGGCTGATCCCCCAGACCTCTTGCCAGCCAGGGATGCTCCAACTCGGCTCAACATCAATCCCAGGTACACATGCAAATATGCTGCATTGGAGCAATAAACTCCAGTGTGATAAGCGTAAGAGTTTATTGTTGCACATTAATATGCACATGTAGATATGCCCACTGGTACATAAATAGGGCAGGTTTCAAGTAAAATTGTCCACAGTGAATTTTGCACTAGTTTAGCTAAACCAGTTTGAATGGCTTAAATTGCCTTTTTAGATGCAGACAAGCTGCCAGGTCTCATTAATTGCATTAATTTTTAATGGGTACTTCCCCTCACCACACACAGAAAAGGAATTAACGTAACAAAGTGCATGTATATGCTTCCTCTGTGCTATACCCCAGAGCACCCTGATGATGGATGTCCAACCTACTCATTCCTACTTTAAATATGCCAATTAAGAAAATGGAGGCAAAGTACTTCTTTTGGAGAACCACCAAGCAAGCATACATTGCCTCTGAGTTTTCTGTTCTCAGCATGTCTATTCCAGTGCCAATAAGCTCAGCTACACAGCCTCATTTCCAGTATTTAGTATGCTTAGAGCTTGATTAAGCAGGCACATCAAAGACAGTGGAGCTAAGCAAAGCAGTCACTCAGAGCCACCAAGGCAACTACATTGCCTCCTTGGCGAGGGACAGACATTGAAAAGAAGCCTGAATTGATTCAGTCTTTGCAGGCTAGTCTAATCTGGGGTGGCAAAGTGGGACTCCACATCTAGTCAAAGTGCTAGGTTCCCCACTTCCTTTTGGCACACCACCCACCTGACTCTCCTACCATCCCTTGTTCTTAATTAATTACAATGGTAATTAAGGTGGGAGGCTGCCCATTTGTGCCGTAATGCCAGGGGGCGCTATCTGCAGCTCTGTACCTCCCCTACACCACAGCCCATGCCTCACAGATGGCATCCAGATGTTACAGTACATTCATACCACCCTTCTCTCACCAGGGCCTCTCATGCTCCACCCTCTCACAGGATCTCTTTCATGCATCATCCTGCCTTGCACCCTCTTGGAACAGGCCCCTTAGGCCATAGGCTTAGCTAGTTCATTCCTTTGGTGGCAGGCATGCCGTTTTTTGGGCCTCTTCTGTGACCCTCACCAGGGTAGTGGCCAACCAATTATACAACCAGGTCTAAGCTTGCTCTGGCCCCTTCTGGGGGCAACTCTATGTGTATTTAAATTTACTGGGTCCCCGCCGTCTGGTTCTTCTCCCCTTTCACTGAGGCTCCACACCATCCCCTTCACTCAGGGCTACTCATCTCTGCCCCCCTCACTTGGGGTCATGGGACTTCCTCCCTGGTGGGTTCAGGTGGTCATAGCCGTGCCTGGACCCAAGTCTCCCTCCTCAGGGGCTTTTGGGGTCTTGCACCCCACAGGGCTCAAGTGGCCACAGCTTTGCCTGGCCCCAACTGCCTCTGGAGTTATGCAAACCCACCCAAAGGTGAGGGCTAGGTTTAAGACACCCTTACTCGCCTTTCACCGGGGCGGTCACTGGCCTGGCATTTCCTGGGGGCTCCCACACCACTGAGAGCCCCACCAGGCCAACCAATCCCAGCAGGGTGCAATTTTAGGTCATGCCCAGGACCAGGAGTATCTTAGCCATCCCCTACAGCTCCTCCCTTACCTCCAAAGTGTTCCAGAGAGGGCGAGGCCCGCAGAGGGCGCAGCGCGGAAAGCGCGGTACACAGGCCCCAGAGAGGGCGAGGCCCGCAGAGGGCGTGGCGCGGAGAGCGCGGTACACAGGCCCCAGAGAGGGCGCGGCGCGGAGAGCGCGGTACAGGCCCCAGAGAGGGCGAGGCCCGGAGAGGGCGCGGCGCGGGGA